>NW_025999977.1:3343159-3345936 GCF_001458135.2 Marmota marmota marmota | reverse complement strand
TATATATATATATATATATATATATATATATATATATATAAATTTTTTTTAGTTGTTGATAGACCTTTATTTTATTCATTTATATGTGGTGTTGAGAATCGAACCCAGTGCCTCACACATGCCAGGCAAGTGTGCTACCTGCTAAGGCCCAGCCCCAGCCTCTTTTAATGTTTTATTTAGAGACAGGGTCTCACTGAGTTGTTTAGGCCTCCCTATGTTGCTGAGGTTGGTTTTACACTCATGATCCTCCTGCTTCAGCTCCTGAGCCACTGAGATTACAGGCGTGCGCCATCACACCCAGCATGCCTTCATTTTTTAGTTCATCGTCTGTTCAAAAGCATTTTCTGAATTTGCTCAGTGGACTCTTACAAGAGCTTTCTCCCACTGACTCCTGTTAGGACTTTAATGAGGTCTGATGTGACCATTCCCTCAACTGGAACCTGAACCCACCCCAAGCAACACCTCCAGTAATGACTAACATGTATCAAATTCTTACCATATACAAAGCACCACTGCTAGCATTTAAATGAATTAATTCACTGAGTTCAAGGTCCCATGCAGTAGATGTCCCCCACCCTCACCCCATACTAGGGATGGAACCTGGGACCTCACATGTGCCAGGCAAGCACTGAGCTACATTCCCAGTGTTTATTTTTTTGTTTGTTTGTTTTGAGACATAGTCTCACTAAATCACGTAGACTATTATGTTCCTCTCTCATCCTCCCCAATAATTGGGAATCTACAGATGTGCACCAACATGCCTGGTTTGTTTTAATTTGTCTTTTTTTTTTTTTTTAATAGTTGTAGGTAGACACAAAACCTTTATTTTGTTTATCTATTTTTATGTGGTGCTGTAAGGCAAGCACTCTTCTAGGTTGAGCCACAACCCTAGCCCCTAGTTTGTATTTAATGATTTTTATTGTCCAGTTTTTCAATTAAGAAAGCAAAACATTTTTATGAAACATATGTGAATATGTAGTTCATATGACAATCCTGTTGCTGTTAACATTTTCTAGTCTTTGTTTTATGCATGTATGTACTACTTTTTTTTTAAAAAAGGAAATCATTTAAAAAAAGGAAATCATACTCTACACCCTAACTTATATGCAATTTTTTTTTATCAAATCAACCTATTTATATACCATAAAATTCACAATTTGCAGATGGGATATAACCCAGTGATAGAATACTTGTCTGGCGTGTGTGTGACGCCCTGAGTTTAATCCTCAGTAATGCAAAATAAAAAAAATAAAATAAATAAAAAATAGAATTTTGTAAAAAAATAAAAACTACCTGGTTGCTGTAGCAAACACCCCTAGTCCCACTGACTTGGGAGGCTGAGACAGCCTCAGCAATTTATGGAGAGCTTCAGCAACTTAGTGAGAAAGAACCCATCTCAAAAAAAAAAAATAGAGCTAAGGATGTACCACAATGGCAAAGAACCCCTGGCTTCAATCTCCAGTACCTAAATAAATATAATTCACCATGTTTTTTTATTTTTTCATCTTGTATATCTTTCTAATTTTTTTGTGCTGGGGATGGAACCAGGGCCTCTTGTATGTTAATCCCATGCTCTACTACTGAACAAACTACATTCCCATTCCCAAAATTCGCCACTTTAAAAAAATTTTATCGATTTATTTGTTTATTTTTGGTACCAGGGATTGAACCCAGGAGGTCTTACCCACTGAGCTACATTCCCAGAAACAGGGTCTGGCTAGGTTACTTAGAGCCTCCCCAAATTGCTAAGGCTGGCTTTCAATTTGTGATCCTCCTGCCTCACCCTCAGGAGTTGCTGGGATTACAGGTGGGCACAACCAGGTCTGACCCTTTGTAAATTTTACAATTTTGTGGTTTTTTAGTATATTCAAAAATGGTATCAATCATAACCACTAATTTGTGCCATTTTCATCCTCCCATAGCTATTATCATTCATTCCCTCCCTCACCTCCAATCCCCAGTCCTCAGTCCTTGGCAAGCACTAATCTACCTTCTATCTCTATGCATTTGCTTATTCTGGACATTTTATGAAATAGAATCACATGGTATGTGGCCTTTTGACTCTAACTTCTTTCATTTAGCATAATACTTTTAAGGTTCATCCATGTTGTAGCATAGGTCAGTCCTTTTTCTGTGTATATGGTGCTGGGGATCAAACCCATAGCCTGACACATGCTAAGCCAGGGCTCTACCACTGTGCTAAATCTCCAGTCCTTTTTTTGTTTTAATTGAGGTCTGGGAATTGAACCCAGGGACATTCTACTGCTGAGCACATCCCGCCCTTTTTATCTTGAGACAGGGTCTTGCTATGTTGTACAGGCTGGGCTTGAACTCTCAATCCTCCTGCCTCAGCCTCCCAAATTGCTGGGATTACAGATATATGTCACTGTTGCCAGTTTCATTTTTTAAAAAATTATAGGAAACCCATTAAATGCTAACATAAGCTTTTGTTTTGTTTTGGTTTTGGTGCTGGTACTGGGTGTTAAACCCAGGATGCTTTACCACTGAGCTATATCTCCAGACCTTTTTAGTTTTTGTTTTCAGACAGGGTCTCCCTATTTTGAAGGTCTTACTAAATTACTGAGACTGCCCTTGAATTTGCAAACCTCCTGCCTCAGCTTCCCAAGTCATGGGGATTACAGGCATTTGCCACTGTACCTGGAGTAACTGATATATATTTATTGAAAATAATATTTTCCATAAGAAAAAAACATTTAGTGAGAAAGGGTCATTGTTTGACATTTTGGCTTTTTTTTTTTTTTTTTTTTTTTTTTTTT
>NW_025999977.1:3331786-3343145 GCF_001458135.2 Marmota marmota marmota | reverse complement strand
TTTTTTTTTTTTTTTTTTTTTTTTTTTTTTGGTAATGGGGACTGAATCCAAGGGTGCTTAACCATTGAGCCACATCCCCAGTCCTTTTTATTTAGAGATAGGATCTCACTGAGTTGCTTAGGACCTGGATAAACTGCTGAGGCTGGCTTTGAACTCTCAATCCTCCTGCCTCAGACTCCAGAGTCCTTGGGATAACAGACGTGTGCCACTGCACGTGGCTTTGGCCACTCTCTTTAATGTCTGGCAGTAGAATACACTGGCGCCTCATATCTGTTTCTGCATCAGTCTGTTGTGGTATCACAAATCATGCAGCCACTGGAACACTGCACTCTGTAAGAAGGAAACAAGTGAGAATGAAAAAGGAAAAACAATCTTAGCATTCTTGTGAAAAGAGCTTTGACCTCTTTGACCCTGAAAGTATCTCAGGGAGCCCCAGGGCTCCTGGCCACTCTGAGAAGTGCTGCTTTACAGAAAATTTTACCAAAGTATACTCACCATTGGGCCCTTTTTTCTACATCTTCACCAACACCAGGCATCACATTTTTTTAAACTTTACTACTTTGTTAAGCAAAAACCAGGATTTCTCCTGATTTTAACTTGGCTTCTCTAATTTCTAACTATATTGAAACTTTTTTCATGAGTTTCACATTTATGTGTTTTCTTTTATGAGTTGCCTGTTTACATCCTTTACATATTTTCTTCCTGGAGTTGGACATCTTTACCTTACTGATTGTAAAACCGTGTGTGTGTGTGTGTGTGTGTGTGTGTGTGTGTGTGTGTGTGTGTGAGAGAGAGAGAGAGAGAGAGAGAGAGAGAGAGAGAGAGAGATGCTGAGGATTGAACATGCTAGGCAAGTGTCTACCGAGCTAGACCCTGAAAATAATTTTGATGTGCAAAAAGTTTTTAATTATTTTTATACTGGGGATTGAACCCAGGGGCACTTTACCATACCCCCCCCCCACCTTTTTTTTAGTTGTAGATGGACACAATACTTTAATTTTATTTATTTTTATATGGTACTGAGAATTGAACTCAGTGTCTCACATATGGTAGTCAGGTGCTCTACCTCTAAGCTACAACACCCCCACCCCCAGTTCTTTTTATTTTGAGACAGGGTCTCTTTAAGTTGTTTAAGCACTTGCTAAATTGCTGAGGCTAGCTTTGAACTTGTGATCCTCCTACCTCAGCCTCTCAAGGCACTGGATTATAGGTGTGTGCCACCAAGCTCAGTTTTTGTTATTATTGTTGTTGAGACAGGGCCTCCATAAATTGCCAAGGTTGGTTTCAAATTTGTGATCCTCTTGCCTCACCCTCCTATGTCCCTGGGATTACAGATGTGTACCACCATGCCTGGCTTAAAATTATTATTTTTTAAAAAGGCAAATCTATCACCATTTTTAATGACATCATCCTTTTCTATGTCTTAACCAAAATCAAATAAATTGTCCTCCAATTTACTTTCCTTCCAGCAGTGTGTAAATGTGCCTGTTTGGCCTAAAAAGGTATCAAGAGATTCCTGATCTGCATTTTTAATTTATTAGTGAAACCTCCCATTTTAATTCTGCTGATTATTTGGGTAAGACACAGTGAAAGTGAAACCATATTTGCACCACAATGAAGATGATCTTTGATGACACCATCATAGATACCTCCCACCAAATGACCTTGGAGATAAAACTCCAGCTCATCCAGAACAGGTGGGGGTTTATTGTAAGTTAGCACGTGTGTCATAAGGTGGGTCTCACCTGATTCAAGGCTGGAGACCAGTGGGTCTCCAGTTTCTCACAAAGTCTGAGGTGGCCCAGCTGGGTGGGCCTCCTGGCCGCAGGCCAACACAGTGGTGCCCAGCAGGGGGCTGTCTCACTGTACCCTGAGATGCAGCCAGTCGATACCTACAATTGTAGCAAGATGATTTGGATATTTAAGAAGTTAAAGCCTGACCAGCAGCACACAGCTGTAATTCAAGCTACTCCAATGAATGAAAAGCCAACGCCAGTGTGAGCAATTTATGGAGACCCTGTCTCAAAATAAAAATTTTAAGAAATACTGGGGTTGAAGCTCAGTGGAAGAGTGCTTCCCTAGTACATGAGAGGCCCTGGGTTCAATCCCCAGGGATTGAAAATACAAAACAAAAACTGAAAGTTTTATTCAGGGAAATAGCCTAAGCCTCATGACCTATGTCTTAAAATGAGACCTTTTAGAATAAGAAACAGAAACTAGAATTTAACCAGTCTTACAGGATATTCTTGCTAACCACAAACTTACAGAATTGTGGCTTTAGCGACAGAGCTCTCCTTTCACAACTTTTTGCAGATGTCCCTAGTAAATGCCAACATCCACTTCTTTTTTTTTAATATTTATTAGTTGTTTAGTTATAAGTGTACACTATATCTTTATTTTATTTGTATGTGTGCTGAGGATCGAACCCAGTGCCTCACACATGCTAGGCAAACGCTCTACCTCTGAGCCACAACCCCAGCCCACCATCCACTTACCATCCACTTCTTGACTGCTCTCAAAAAAAAAAAAAAAAAAAAGGTTACAAAGTGTATTTTGTGTCTAAGGTAGCATGCCCCATTAACTGAGCTTTTCTCCATTTCAAACTTTTTTCCCACATTCTTAGCCACACTGGAGAATTTTTTTGGGTAATCTGGCAGGTAAAGAAAAGAAAAGAGGCATGGCATTGTTTTAATATTAATTCCTTAGATTACTGGCAAAGGGGAAAAAAAATACACACACACACAGACATTCCATATTTCTCAGTGGTTCCCATTTCACCCTCAGTGAATTGCCTGCTTCTCACCTTTCTTAACCTTTTTTCTGTCAGGGTGTTGATAATGTTCTCACTAATTGAGGAACTTATTGAATGTTAAAAATATTACCCCTTCATCATATATCCTGCATTTTTTTTCTTCATTTGTCCGTTTCCTTTTAACTTGTGCTTTGCAGAAGTTTCTAATGATTAAGTAGCTAATCTGTCTATCTTTAACTATGGTTTCTGTCTTGAATGTGAAACTTGGGAAGTCCTTCCCTAACCACAATACTTGCTATTTTGTTTTTTTAAATTTCCTCTTTTTTCCCCCCTAGTATTGTATGTTTCTGTTTATTTAATATTAAATATAATCCATCCATATTTGTGGACATATGATGAGAAGAGCTAATGATCCCCCCACCAAAACTTGCTGGCTAGTCATCCCAGTGGTTTTCATGAATAATTCATGAATGTCAAATTAGGTGGCCCCAATGAAGTCAGTGTCCCCCTCCAGGGCCTCTGGAAGATATTTCTAATCAAGTGCAGAATTCCTGGCTAAACCTAGAATAGCCCTCCTAGAACTTCAGGCGGCTACCTCCTTCCTGTGAGATTTGGCATCAAAAGAAAGCCTTTTGTCACTCCCTAGGCCAACCCATGCCTTTTCCTATTGATGTGTGATGGGTCTATTAAACAATACTTTTTTATTCGATATCTGCCTGTCTGTTCTATTTATACACCTGCCATCTTGTGCCAGCTCCATACTGTTTGGTTATCTCTCCTACATGCTAAGTGGTGATAACTGGAGGGACAGGCCTTATACTTTTTAAAACGTTTTTTACATTTTTTTTGTGGGGGAATGATGGGCAGAGATTGAATTCAGGGGCACTAGACCACTGAGCCACATCCCCAGCCCTATTTTTATTTAGAGACAGGGTCTTTCTGAGTTGCTTAGCTTTTGCTGAGGCTGGCTTTGAACTCACCATCCTCCTGCCTCAGCCTCCCAAGCCGATGGGATTGCAGGCATGCGCCATTGTGCCCAGCACTTTTTAAAACTATTTTCTCTCATTTTAAACTTTCAACTAAATGTGTTTCATCAAAATGTCTCCAAAATAAATAAATTAAAATTTGAAATTCTTGTTAGATTTTCAAATCTAGGTACACAGTATTTCTTTCATTTTTTAAAAGGCTCCCTTTATGTCTCTAAATGGTTTTATTGTAATAAATCTTAAATTACTGGTTAAGTTTATTTCATAGTCATGGTTGACATTATAGTGGGATTTTTTCAATATAATATTTTTTGGGGGGATGGGGATACTGGGAATTGATCTCAGGGGTGCTTTGCCACTGAGTTATATCCCTGACCCTTTTTATTGTTTTTTTTTTGAGACAGGGTCCTGCTGACTTGCTGAGGCTGGCTTCATACTTGGGATCCTTGGGCCTTAGCCTCCTAGGTAGCTGGGATTACAGATGCTCTACTATGCCCGCCAAGGAGAAAGAAATGTGATAGGAAAAAAATAATGGGCTGGATCTGGTGGTACATGCCTGTAGTCCCAGCAATTTGGGAGACTGAGACAGGAGGATTGCAAGTTTGAGGCCAGCCTCAGAAATTTAGTGAAGCCCTAAGTAACCTGTCTCAAAATGAAAAATCAAAAGGACTGAGAGTGTAACTCAGGGGTAGAGCACCGCTTGGTTCAATCGCCAGTATCTGAGGCCACGCCCCACAAAAAAAAAAAGAAGAAGAAAGAAAACAATGGGTTCCATGACAGGCATGGTGGCATAATCCTATGACTACAGCTACTCAGGAGGCTAAAACAGGAGGATTGAAAGTTAGAGGCCAGTTCGGGCAATTTAGTGAGGCCCTGTTGTAACAGTGGTCCACTTTATGCTTTAAATGTAGCTCTTGTTGCCCTGCCTCTGTGATTTATTTTTAAAAGGAACTGTTTCTTTCTCTTCCTCTATCCCTCCCCCTTCCTAATCTCAGGGGAAACAGGATTACCTTTCTTCCCCATCCTAGGCAGAGTTATCTGTCCTTGAACACACACCCACCACAGAAATGAAGTAATATAGACTTCGGGGATGGCACCCGAAGATCTCAGAAAGGACTATCTCCCAAATTAACAAGTGACCTACAATGCCCACAGAGAATGGGTAGAGAGTGGCCTTTGAATCACCATTTTAAAAAACCCCATTTCCCCCGAAGTACAGAATCACAGCCTTTGGGACAGTAGTCCTGTGAGTTTCTCCTCTGCTAGCAAAGAAGCTTCTTTTTATTTCCTTTTTCTTAAAACTGTGTCCTCATTATTGGATTGGAAGTGGGGACAAGGACTGAGCTTTCAGTAACACTGTCTCAAAATAAAATTTTAAAATTGGCTAGGGATGTAGCTCTGTGGTAGAAAGCTTGCCTAGCAAGGCCCAGGATTCCATCCCCAGTATTGCAGCAGGGGCAGAGGCAGGAAAAAAACAAAATAATGGATGTCAGTTTGGAAATGTTCAGAGGGATATTAGTATGGAGATGTCCAGTAGACAACTGGACATGTAAGAAATCTAGACTAGAGACAAAGATTTGGGAGTTAACATTATATAGGTGTTAGGAGTTCAGGGATGCTAAGATGGTAAAGTCAGGGTAGAAGAAAGATGCTGCTGGTTGGGCACGGTGGCACCCACCTGTAATCCCAGCAGCTCAGGAGGCTGAGGCAGGAGGATTGTGAGTTCAAAGCCAGCCTCAGCAATTTAGCGAGGCCCTAAGCAACTCAGCAAGACCCTGTCTCTAAATAAAATACAAAGGCCCAGGGATGTGGCTCAGTGGTTGATTGTTCCTGGGTTCAATCCCTGGTACAAAAAAAAAAAAGGATGGTTCTGGAGGACAAGACAGGGAGATGAGTCATGTCCCTGTTTATGATGAGTCCAGGATTTATCACCATGACAACTCCTGCTACAGGTTCAATATTTTAAAATAACCAATGGGGACACAGTGGGCAGTATTCTAATTAGGTTTCCTGAAGTAACCAATGGGGGGGAGGATTGGACATATTGTAATTATAAGGTAGCCAATCTGGTCCATATAGGAGAGAGAACGCCTCCCAGCTCAGCACATAAAACATTAATTTCCAAACACTGGGGCCTTGAGCCTCTCTCTCTATCAGCTCACTCTATCTTACAGCAGGCTACCTTACCGTCAATAAATCTGTAGTTTGCCTGTTATTTCTGCGTGTCTTGCTCAATTCTGTGAGACATCAAGGACCTAGACCCCAACTGGACACCCCAGTGATAACAGGTAGTATAGCCAAGGCCTTGGAATAGGTAAATTCACACTGGAGAGAAGGTCAAAGAAAGAACTGGAGAATACCAGCCTCAAGGCTAAGCCAAGGAGAGGAAATGTGGAAGACACCATGACAGTGATGAGTGGAAATCGGTAGAGGATTCACCGGAGACCAAAGATGGATTTCAGGGAGAGGAAGTGATGGGCATTGTCAAAAGACCAAGATTGAAAACAGCACAACTAGCTAGGAGGACATTGGTGACCTTAGTGAGTGTCAGGGTGTCTCTGTTGTAATGGGGTCAAAGTCACCTGCAGTGGGTTGAGGAGAGGGGAGAAAATACACTCCCTTCAGGGCTGCTCCTTCAAGGAGCTTAGCAGGAAAGAGAAGGCAAGAGATGAGGAACTATGACGAAGGGGGAAAGGACTGGGATTTTTTAGGTGGCGGCAACAAGAGGGTGTTGCCCTGAAAAGGAAAAACAAGCTAAAGGCTTAGAAAAGAGAAGTGTAGAGTCAAGGGGGTGCACCCCTGGAACCCCAAAGATTTGGGAGTCAGAGGTGGGAGTATTACAAGTTCAAGACCAGCCTAGGCAACTTAGTGAGGTCTTGTCTCAATATAAAAAATAAAAAGGGCTGGATGTAGATCAGTGGTACAGCACCCCTGGATTCGATTTCCAATAACAACAACAAAAATAATAATAATAATAAAATGAAATTTTAAAAAGGAGGGAAAGCATCAGGGAGGTTGTGGAAGGGATGGCCTCCACAGTGGAGGCCTTTTTAGCTCTCTCTGAAGTGGCCTGAAGGATTAGTGCCTCTGCAGTAAAGGGGATCCCACCTCTAAACTCTCCCCCACCCCCACCCTAGTGGCAAAGGAGCCTTGTGCTAGGAGCAGGGGAGGTGCTCAAATCACTGTTCTTGGGCTGAGGACTGTGGCCGACAGCCTTCAGGTCCCAGCTAAGCTGGGAAGTCACAGCTACACCTGGCCCAAGCAAAGGCATCAAAATTCTCCCTGTCATGGGAGAAGAAGTATCTTCCGAAGAGGATTCCGAGGAGTGGGGCAGAAAGCCTGCTCAGGACCGGCCTGGGCCTTGATAGATGTGATGGAATAGAATTTCAGCAGAGGCACAGAGAGCTTCCAGGTGGATTCAAATGTGCAGTCATGGCTGGGACCCTCTGGGGTAAAAAGTAAATGAGAGCGGGGCTTCGTGGTGTACGCCTGCAATCCCAGAGGCTTGGGAGGCTGAGGCAGGAGGAGTGCAAAGCCAGCCTCAGCAACTTAGCAAGGACCTAAGCAACTTAGTGAGACCCTGACTCAAAATTAAAAAAAGGGTTGAGGATGTGGCTCAGTGATTAAGTGCTCCCTGAGTTCAATCCCCAGTAGCAAAAATAAATAAATAATAAAGTGAATTAGAGCATGTGGAGGCTGAGTCCCTAAACCTAGGGAGGGGAAGGACTAAGAGAGGCTCTGCTCCCCTCACCAGAGCAGGGGGTCCCTGCAGGTATAGCATAGGAGGATGAATTTCTGCCTGGTTCTGCCCTTCAGTTAGGATCTGAATTTTTCCCCAACCTCCTTCCCTAAGTTAAAATATAGGAGAGCTTCCCTGAGAAAGAGGCCATGAGCCACTGGGGAGGCAGAGGAGGGTCTGATTCAGGAATATGATAGTAATTACCACAAACAATAGTGAGTGCGTGTGTGTGTGTGTTTGTGTGTGTGTGTGTGTGTGTTTTCAGGGCTGCCTATTCAACTGAAAAACAAAAGCGGCTCTGAGTCTAGAGTGAAGGTTTAACAAGTGACCAGGATGACTCATGCTGCTTGGCTGCTGAAGGCCACAGGGCTACCACCCCCAGCAGGGCGGGGCCTGGGTGGGAAGAGTGGAAGGTGCAGAGATTCCTGCAAACTTCCCATCCTGCCCCTGAACAGGCTGCTTTTTTTTTTTTTTTTTTTTTCTTTTTCTTTTTACTAACTAGAGGGCAGACTGCCTTTGGGGCCAATCTAATAAATACTTTTGTAAATATTAAGATAGTAAATAGGACTTTCCTCTTACTGTCAGAAATTTCCCATCGTGAGCAAACAATCTTGCAAAGGCCTGGGTCTCTTTGCACAAGAATGGGGATGCAAGATAGCAAGCTAAAAATGTGGCCTTTTCAAAACAGCTCAAGCTGGAACAAGAGAAGGCCTGGGGAGCTTAGGTGCTACTGTGAGAAGGGGTCCTGGTGGGGGGGAGACAGGACCAGCCCAAAAGAGCAGGTGTGATGGGAACTTACAGCCTGCAGATTTGAGGCATGAAGGAAACCTGCAGTGTCCAGCACAGTAGCCACTTGCCACGTGGAGCTGTCAAAGACTTGAACTGTGATCCTTTAAACTAAGATGTGAAATATATATTGAATTCCAAGACTTAGTGGACAGTGTAAAATAGATCACTAATAATTTATTAACAACTTTAATACTAACTACGTGTTGGAATAATATTTGCATTAAGTTAACTGTGTTGTTTAAATTGATTTCACCTGTTTTTTTTTTTTTTTTTTTTTTTTGGCAGTGTTAGGGGATGGCTAGGCAAGCACTTTACCACTAAGCTATGCCACCAGACACTTCATTAGACTTTTTATATATGGTTTCTAGAAGATCTGAAATTACATATGTGGCGTCCATTAAATTTTGTTGGCTAATGCTGCATTAACTTCATTAACCACTGAATTTTTATTGGACACTTACTTTGCCCAAGGAAGCATGAAGGCACAAAAGCCATTTATAATAATAATGGCACTGGTTTTTATAAGGTTAACTACTTGCTAGGCACTTTGCACTGATTTAGTAACTTGCCCTAAGTCAGAAAGCTAATCTGCCGCTTCCAGAACCCCCATTATTAACTATGAAGCCAAAATGCCTTCCTAGTGACAAAGACCTTAGGGACTATTTGGGGCACACCATAGACACATGTTCTGACAAAACATAAGCTGCTCACCTATGGAGCTGTCACACAGCAGAGGACACCCAAGTTAAAAACCCACTACCCTCAGGGAGAAATGAAACAAAAATTCACACAGGTCCCAGTCAAACAACAAACAAAACCTACCTTCAGGAACACTTAGACCTTTTAGTATTTTTAGTATTTTTTTTAACCTGAGTATTTTTTTAACCCACTGGGATTACAGATGTGCGCCACTGCAGCAAGCTGGCTGCAGTGGCACACATCTGTAATCCCAGTGGCAACCCCAGTGGCTCAGGAGGCTGAGGCAGGAGGGTTGCAAGTTTGAGGCCAGCCTCAACAATTTAGCAAGGCCTTGAGCAACTTAGCCAGAACCTGTCTCAAAATAAAAAGTGCTGGGGACATAGATCAGTGATTAGACATTCTGGGTTCAATCCCGAGTTAAAATAAAAGTGAGAGAGCTCTCATTCTCCATCTTGTCTGTCCAGATGTAATCATCTGGGGAGTTTTGAAAAATCCTGATGCATGGGCCTCATCCCTAAAGATTCCCATATATCTGTGGTTTAGGACCAGGGCTTTGGGATTTCTAACATCTTCCCAGGTGATCCTCATGAATAGCCTTGGTTGAAAACCACTTGGAGTAAAAAGGTAATTGGTCGCCCAACCCCAGCTCTCTCTTTTGCTCTTCCAATCTATACTGCCCACCCCATCATAACCATGTCAGTCTGGTCTGATGCCCCAAATTAAGGACAGTGTTGCTAGAGCAAACAGAGCTCACTGCAAAGGACCGTAGTGCTTCTTTAAGAAACAGCATTTTGACTTGGACTCTTTCTGAATGGGCATCTTTTTAAAAATTCAGCTGCTTTGGGGGGCATTCTGTTCCATCTTATTTTTTCCTGGAGTTATACTTTTTTTGGGGGGGGGTGTACTGGAGCTTGAACCCAGGGGCACTCAACCACTGAGCCACATCCCCAAACCTTTTTTGTATTTTTTTTTAAAGTTGTTAATGAACCTTTATTTTATTTATATGGGGTGCTGAGAATTGAACCAGTGCCTCACCTATGCTAGGCAAGTGCTCTACCACTGAGCCACAACCCCAGACTTTTTTTTGGTATTTTATTTAGAGACAGGGTCTTGCTCAGTTGCTTCGGACCTTGCTAAATTAATGAGGCTAGCTTTGAATTCACAATCCTCCTGCCTCAGCCTCCTGAGCCACTGAGATTACAGACATGAGCGACCACATTGGGCCTTGTACTTATTTTTAAATCTGTACACACATACACATGACCACTGGATGAAAGCAGCAAGAAATTGTGGAAAGGGGCATGATGTCCAGGCTGGTCTGCCACTGCTAGGGGCTCAACTTCCCCATTTGTGAAATGGGTGGGTTGGCCTCACAAGGATCCTTCCAGCTTGGACATTCCAGGATACTAGATCAAGGTCAGACTCTGCCCTAGATTTTGTGTCCGATCCTATAGCCAGAGGGCAGGACTGCTAGTGCAGATCAGGAGCTGCCAGCTGAGACAGAGACTTCACCTTTGGAACAGAAATTTCCATCTGTGGCCTCTCAGTACTTCACCCTATCCCTCCTCCCCACTCCCACCCCTGCTCCTGTAAACCAGCCTGGGGAATCAGATCGTGGAGAAATTTTGATCTGTTTATCTGGAAGGCACAAGTATAGCTTTGCAAAGGCTGCCATGGGTGTGGAGGTGGTTTGGGGGAATGTTTCACATTTTTCTAGCAAGTTTCATTCTATATTTTCTAGGAGGGACCTTCCCCCAGGGAGGCCTCAGGAAATGGCCATGGGATGAAGGAAGAACAAGGATGGGATGGGAGGGAATCTTCTTTGGAAAGAAATATCACTGCAAAGTTTTGAAAATCCATCCTGTGGCAATTGTTTAGAAAACACCCAGGACCAGGGAAGGGACCTGCCTCCATCACTGTGTGATTAAAAAGATATTTATTGATTTCAAGCTGCTGAGGACAAAGAGGCCTCCCTCCAAGCTCCGTTTTGCAGCCCTCCAGCCCACTATCTGCATTGCTGCCCACACTGGCCCTAAAATGCACATCTGACGCCATCCCCACTCCCACCCCACTGCCTCCATTGGATACCTATAGTGGGAAAAAAGGCAAGTCTAAGCCAGGCGCTGGGGCACACAAATGAAATCTCAGCTATTCAGGAGACTGAGATGGGAGGATCACAGCAAGCTTGAGGCCATCCAGGTCAATTAGGAAAGACCCTGTCTCGAAATAAAAAAAAAATAATAATAAGGCTGAGGATGTAGCTCAATGGTAGGAGCACCCCCCCATCCAATCCTACCCCACTCCTCCCCAAAAAAGTTGAAGCTCTTCTCTTTTGCATTTGAAGCCCTTCAAAATCTGGTCCCAGGCTTTTTTATAATTTTTTTTTTTTTTTTT
>NW_025999977.1:3312755-3326870 GCF_001458135.2 Marmota marmota marmota | reverse complement strand
CCTTCACTGGGCTTCTGTCTCCCAAAATATACTGTCTGAATCCCGTGAGAACTCAAGGGGAACTTAGGCAGCAGGATACGCCCTATTCCCAGCAGGAATAATCTTAAACCTTAAACCTGGAACCTAAACTGGGAACGCCCTAAACCCGATTATGTTAAACCGGGAACACCCTAATCCGCCCTGGTCCTTGAGCAAGGTCAACTACATTCAATGTCACTGCAAAATGTCAGCAACATGGGGTACGCTGGCAAGGAAATTGTCATACCTACTTGGCTAATGGCTCCCAGCACTCTAACATTGCCAAAAAAAGAAAAGAAAAGAAAAAAGGGAGAGAGAAGAGGAGAGAGGGACAAGAATAGTTAAGATGCAAATTTTATGTCCTGTGTATTTCTTCACAATTAAAAAAAAAAAGCAGCCACTCAGGAAGCTGAGGCAGGAGGATTGGAAATTCAAATCCAGCCTCATCAACTTAATGAGGCGCTAAATAACTCCATAAGTCCCTGTTTCTAAATAAAATATAAAAAAGGGCTGGGGATGTGGCTCTGTGGTTAAACACCTATGAGTTCAATCCCTGGTCCAAAAAAACAAAACAAAATCCTGAATGTGCAGTTGTTATCCTTAACCTTTCTGTGGAGTGGAATTTTAAATCAACTAAACAAAACCTTTTTATTTTTTGTTGTTGTTGATGGACCTTTATTTTATTTATTTATATGCAGTGCTGAGAATCAAACCCAGTGCCTCACACATGTTAGGCAAGCGCTCTACTGCTGAGCCACAACCCCGGCCCTAAACAAAAACCCTTTTAAATAGGGAAATATTAAAACATTGCTTCTTAGAGAAAATGGAGAAAAGAGGATCCTTGGTTTAATAAAACGTTCAAATGTAGTGATATTTAAAGAACCCTAACTTCATCAACATCCCGAGGTCTGTCACACAGCCAGTAGACTAGGAAATAAGCAAAAATAGCCACACTGACCACAAGAGATGTCAGTTGACTAACTGAAGAACCAACTTTACAAGGTTAAATGATCCCCGTTTTTATAGCTGAGGAAATTAAGGCTCAGGAAGGGTGGCTTGCCTAAATTTATACAGCTGACCAGTTGAAAAGCAATATTCAAAGCTACTTTTGAGTATGGAGAGAGTTTAAAAAAAAAAAAAGTTTGTGGCCCTTCCACTACACCACACTTCTCTTCCTCAGATGTTATAATGTTCATAATGGCCTTCTCATCTGGCTGGTTTAGTTTTCTGTTTGAATCCCCCCAAAGCAACTCTGACCACCTAATACAACTGGGAGGAGGCTGGAGTGGCTCAAAGGACACTGTGGGAACAGGTAACAAGCAGCGGCAGACAGGCAGGAATGAGGGCAGCCTGGGACCTTCTTTTCTAAAACACTGTGGCTCTTGTGACACTGCTGCAAGCTTGGCTGACTCAGAGACTCTCTGTTCAGGTTTCAAATTCCCAGGAGAGAGAATCCTGGTTTGCCTGCCCGGATTAGGTGTCTGCAGCCCTATCAGTCAGCTCTGTCCAGGGTTGCAGGGTCCTGCACCCCAGGTGTGGAACCTAGGCTCATCCTAGGTGTTGCTTTTTGGGGGGAGGGGTTACTGGGGGTTGAGCCCAAGGGTGCTTTACCACTGACCTACATTCTGAACCCTTTTTATTCCTTATTTTGAGACAGGGTCTCACTAAGTTGTTTAGGGCCTCACTAAATTGCTAAGACTGCTCTCTAACTTGCGATTCTCCTGCCTCAGCCTCCCTAGTTGCTGGAATTACAGGCATGCACTATTGTGCAGGCTGGGGGTTGGCAGGGAAGTCCCTTGCGGGGCCAGGTAATCCCTCCCCATGTGTTCTGAGTGGCAAATTTTCTGGGGAAGAAAAAAAGGCAACAGAAGTGCCCTGTCACCTGAGAAGTTCTCATGGAAATGTTCTGAACTATAAATTGAGTCTGAGTTGTCAGCCTTATTCCACTCATAGCGTCATCCTCAGGGTTGCAAACTTGGGCAGCATATCTGCCATTTTGACCTGATTGTGTATCTGCAGCGTTTGAACTCTTTTTACCTATACCAACTTCAATGTTCCAGAGCTTATCTGCAAAGGCACACTTTGGGGGCTATTGAGTGAAGGGCTGCTCAGGGAAGGGAGAAGGAAGGCATACAATCTAGAAAGCTCAGAGATGCCTGAGAGGCAGACTGTACTCATTTTCCAGGAAACCCCTGGGGCTCTCTACAAAAAAAGAAATAAAAATGTGTGCCAGGCATTTGACTCAGTGTAACTGTTTTGGGGTTCATTACATAGAAACTTGTGCCTGCACAGTGAGTTCTAACAAGAAAAAAACCAGGGGTTCCTGGTCCAAATTCTAAAACCCTTTGAAGAATAGTGGAACTATTAGCTCTGACTGAAGTTGAATTCTAGACAAAAATCACTATCCAAATTAATGACCATATTGAACAGCTTTTCAGAGTCAGGAAGGTCTCTGTATGAACCAACGGCAGCAACTACCTTTGCTTAACACCTTATTGCTATGTATTTAGATTGCATTTCTCTACAATCCTGAGAAAGCTGCAATTATAACCATTTGTGGAGGAATGATTGAGGCATGGAGGAATTTTGATTTATTACAGAACAGAAGGTTGGGAAATCCTAGAAAGAATGGTTGACTTTTGAATTCAGTTCTTTAGACTTCAAAACCTAGGGTCATGTATCTTATGAGGACTTACAAATAGAGTCTTCACTTATTTATTTATACTCTTATGTCATCAGCATTTTTTTTTTTTTTTGCAGTACTGAGGATTGAATCCAGGGGCACTTTGAGCCCTGAGCCCATGAAGTACTTTTCCAACTTTTAAAAAAATAAATAAATAAATAAAATAAGATAGGGTCTTGCTAAATAGCCCAGGCTGGAGTGTAACTTGTGATCCTCCTTTTTCAGCCTCCTGAGTCACTAGGATTATAGGTGTGTACCACAATGTCTGGCTCATCAGCCATTTTTGCTACTGGGAGTCGAGGATGGTGGTAGTCGTTGTGGGTGGTACTAGAGATTGAACTCAGGGGCGCTGGACCACGGAGCCACATCCCCAGCCCTGTATTGTTTTTTATTTAGAGGACCAGGGATGTGGCTCAGTGGTAGAGGACTTGTCTAGCATGCATGAGGCATTAGGTTCAATTCCTGACACCACATAAAAAAATAAAATAAAATAAACAAATAACATATTGTGTCTATTTGCAACTACAAAAAAAAATTTTTTAAAGTCTATTTTATTTAGAGACAGGGTCTCACTGGGTTACTTAGTGCCTCGCAGTTTCTGAGGCTGGCTTTGAACTCACAATCCTCCTGCCTCCACCTCCCGAGAAGCTGGGATTACAGGTGTGTGCCGTCGTGCCGGCCTGTCTTCAGCCATTTTTTCCAAGTAAATTACCAAATATTCTTTACTCTTGAACAGTGGGGCTGGATTCCATGCTGGTCTAAATATATGTGCAAGGAATGCATGCGAGGGGCTGGGGTTGTGGCTCAGTGGTAGAGCGCTTGCCTAACATGTGGGAAGCACTGGGTTTGATTCTCAGCACCACATATAAATAAATAAAAAATAAAGGTCCATCAACAACTAAAAAAAAAAAGAATGCATCCGGTTAGTTTCCCTGCCCAGGAAAGTAGGGTCATCCTTTTCTTGGGCTCTAATTGTAAGAACAGCTGAGCTGGAGTAGATCCTGGTGATGGTTTGTTGCCAAGTCCCAGATTACACTGTAGACAAGAGGAGTTTTCTAGGACTATATTAAAGTGAGTGTGGTTAGCTAAGGGCTCCAGGCTGTGGAACTAGGAGGAATGTTATGCTAAACCTCAGGATTGAAATTCAAAACCAGAGTTTGAGTTCTTGCCTGTTAGATGTCAATCAAAGCTTAGTTCAGCCTGAGTGCCCATACACAAGTGTTGGGTGTTCCTCTATGAATTTACGATTGTCTGACCTCTCCATCACCTCTCTGGAGAGGGAGATGAGTGAAAGTGGTGTGGAAGTAGATAAGATCTATAGAGAGTAACCAGCCTTTTCCTGGTCCTAATTTAGGTTTTTCAAACTCAGTTAAATTCCTTGATGTGTGAAATCAATTTCTTTGGTCAAGACTGACACCTGTTTTTGTTTGTTTGAAGTTAGGGACTGAGCCCAGAACTTCATGAATGTTAAAAATGCATTCTACCACCAAGCTGCACCTAGTCCCTATTTAAAAAATTTTTTTAATTATTATTTTTAAATGTTACTGGAGATTGAACCCAAGGGCATTCTGCCACCGAGTTACATCTTCAGCCCTTTTTATTTTTTATGTTGAGACAGGGTCTTGCTAAATTCCCCAGGTTGGCCTCCAACTTGCATTCCTCCTGCCTGAGCCTCCCAAAACTTTTTTTTTTTTTTTGTACTAAGGATTGAACCCAGGGGAGCTTCACCTTCATTTCTGATTTACATCTCCAGTTATTTTTATATTTTTATTTTTAATTTAATTTTGGTACTAGAGATTGAACCCAGGGGTGCCTAACCACTGAGACACATCCCCAGACCTTTTTATATTTTATTTAGAGACAGGGTCTCCCTGAGTTACTTAGGGCCTCGATAAGTTGCTGAGGCTGGCTTTGAACTCCTGATCCTCCTGCCTCAGCCTCCCAAGCAGCTGGGATTACAGGCCTGCACCACTGTGCCCAGCAAAATTTTTATTTTAAGACAGGCTCTCCTTTAGCTGCTTAGGGCCTTGAACTTGAAATCCTCCTGGCTCAGCCTCCAGAGCTGCTAGGATTACAGGCATGTGTCACCATGCTCTGCTCTCAATATTTTCTTGAAAATGAAATAGAGTAAAATTAGTCTGTTTGACTTTCTTATTTAGAAATTTCAGACTATAGCCAGGCATGGCAGTGTTACCACTGTTTACCAGTGATGAGTCCTTGCTTCCCCGAATGCTGAAGTATAACACCAGAGAAGCACTCGGAGGCAAGTGTAGAGTGGAAAGTAGAAGCTTTATTAAAGGACAGCAGAAAAGACTTCTCCCCAGAGGAAGAAGGGGACTGGAAAGGCAGGAATCCTTGTTTCCCTTTATCTTGCAGTGAGTGATAGAATGCAGGTGGGAAGGTACAAAAGATGGGAGACAGGTGGGCTAAAGGAGTAATCTGGGCAGGAAGGGTCTGGGGCGGCTTTTGATTACCACTTCCCTGTTTGCTGAGAGCTGTTTCTTTAACAGTTCCTTAGGATGGGTTCTGGGCCTTGGGGACAGTAACATTTCAATTTCCCCAAGGGCTGTTCTGGTTTCCTGGACTCCATTCTCTATAATGGCCTCCATTTTATTTATCTTACTCAATATTAGACCTCATTTACCTAACTACACTAACTACCTATCTGTAAATCTGGCTTCAGTAGCACAGGCCTATAATCTCAGTGACTCAAAAGGCTGAGGCAGGAGGATCACAAATTTCAGGCCATCCTTGGGAAATTAGTGAATCCCTGCCATAGCTTAGTAGTTAAGCACCTGGTTTCAATCCCCATTACTGCCAATCATCATCATCATCATCATCATCATCATCATCATCATCATCATCATCATTATAATCTGGCTATATCACATGTGACTATGATAAGCAATGTTTCACGAAACATTCTAAAATCAATTTTAAATAAATAGTTTTGTGTGTAGGGGTTTGTAATATAAAATGTAACAAAATGTAAAAATCGAAGTAAAAAGTTTTTTGAGTCATTGGCTAGGTGGATTGAGGAAGGCCTTCATCTACAATGCTCTCCAATTACTATTAGGTCTTAGCTGTTAGGGCTGTTTAAAACTTGCCACATGGGGCTAGGGATGTGGCTCAAGCAGTAGCGCGCTCGCCTGGCATGGGTGCAGCCCAGGTTTGATCCTCAGCACCACACACAAACAAAGATGTTGTGTCCGCCGAAAACTAAAAAAATAAATAATAAATATTTAAAAATTAAAAAAATAAAACTTGCCACTTAGAAGCATGAAACCAAAACAAAAAGCTGCAATAAAAAAGATTTAGAGACTTGATTTTGTAAATATTTCTAAATTTTCTGTATTGAAAAGTATAAAATAGAATTGATCATTTTTTAAAAAAACAATTGTTCATGCACATTTCAATTTTATTTATTTATTTATTTATTTGATACTGTGGATTGAACCTAGGGACATTTTACCATTGAGATACATCCTCAGCCCTTTTTTTTTTGGTGGGGGTATGGGGAACTGAATTCAGGGGCACTCGACCACTGAGCCACATCCCCAGCCCTATTTTGTATTTTATTTAGAGTCACAGTCTCACTGCATTGCTTAGCACCTCGCTTTTGCTGAAGCTGGCTTTGAACTCGCTATCCTCCTGCCTCAGCCTTCGAAACTGCTGGGATTACTGGCATGTGCCACCATGTCCAGCTAAAAATGTATTCTTAATATTAAAATAATGATTATAAATCAAGAGGGAAAGACTGGGCATTTTGGCACACACCTGTAATCCCAGTCAGTCAGGAGGCTGAGGCTGGAGAATTGCAAGTTGAAGGCCAGTCTCATCAATTTAACAAGACCCTGACTCAAAATAAAAAATAAAAAGGGAACTGCCAGGCATGGTGGCTCATGCCTGTAATCCCAGCAGCTCAGGAGCTTGAGGCAGGAGGATCACAAATTCAAATTCAAAATCAGTCTTACCAATTTAGTAAGGCCTTAAGCAATTTAGTGAGACTCTGTCTCAAAATAAAAAATAAAAAGGGCTGGGGATGTGGCTCAGTGGTTAAGAGTTAAATTCCCAGCACACTCTCCCCGCCACAAAAAATCATTAAAAAGAAAAAGGCAACAGATTAAAAAGATCTTCAAATTAACTAATAATGTCAGTTAAAGCATGCTATAGTTTTTTTTTTTTTTTCATCTCCCAATGTATTTTAAATACCCAGTTTTGTCAAGGATGTAAAACTATAAAAGGCATCACATACAGCTGGTGGGAGTATAATTAGATAAACCAGAGAAAAAATTGGCAAAACACACCCAGAAGCCTTGCAAATCATTCGTCCTTTGATTCAATAATTCCTCTTCAAATAATTTATCTCAAGGAGACAATCATGGGTGTGTTCAGGTTGTCTACAATAGTAAAAACTTGGAAAAACTCCTGACTGTCCAACAATAGGATTGTTATGATCTCTTTTGTGTAAAAGGTAAAATGAATGAATGAATGAATGAATGAATGAATGAATAAGTTTGCTTGCAAAGTCTACCCTCAGACTTGAGTTTGAGCCATTTGGGGACCTGGAAACCTGGTGCTTCCTCCCAGAGTACAGATTCTAGACCTGACAAGGGAGAGCCGAAGGAGGAAGTTTGGGGAAATCAGGCCTGGGGGCAGGGAGATGCAGACAGGGGACTGTTGAACCTCAGCAGAGAAAAAGGATTGAGACAGAAACTGGTTTTCTTAAGAGACAAAGTGAGGCTCTAAATCTGGGGCTTGAGATTAACACAAAAGGTATCAAAGAAGCTGGTAAAAAAAAAGTGCCCTGGGGGAAAGCACAGTAGAGAAGAGGGTGTGGGAGGACTTTGCAGGTTTAGTTAGGGTGGTCTGGGAGGCCCCACTGAGGAGTGGCGATTTGTCAGAGAGCTGATAGAAAGGCGAACTCCCAAAGAACTCTAAGCTAAGAGAAAGGCCAGTGCAAAGACCCTGAGGCAACCACATACTTTTGCTGTGTTTGAGGAATAGAAAGGAAGCCCATATGGCGGGGAGTACAGTCAACAAAAGGGAGGAGGCAAAATCAGCCAGGTAGCCAGGTCAGGTCATCTAGGAGAACACTGTGGCCATCTAAGGACTTGACTTTTTCATTGAGTAAGAAGGGGAGCTGTGGGAGAATTTTGAGAAGGGACATGATGTGACTGACTTATGTTTTAAAAGCAACACTCTGGCTGGGCTCAGTGGCCCATGCCTTGTAATCCCAGCAGCTCTGGAGGCTAAAATAGGAGGATCTCGAGTTCAAAGCCAGCCTCAGCAAAAGTGAGGCACTAAGCAACTCAGTGAGACCTGTCTCTAAATAAAATACAAAACAGGGCTGGGGATGGGGCACAGTGGTCAAGTGCCCCTGAGTTCGTTCAGTCCCTTGTACCCCCACCAAAAAAAGGGCTGAGGATGCATCTCAATTCCTGGTACCAAAAAAAAAAAAAAAGGGAGCACTCTGAAGAGAGCAATGTGGAGAACAGACTTGGGAGTTGGGAGATAGATGTAGGGACTGAAGATAGAGACGGGACACCAGACAGGGGCTACTGCAATAAAGTGCGCCAGGATCAGTAGATCAAGACAGAGAGAAGGTAAGGAGAACTGGTCAGTGTGTATATGTTGAAGGTAGACTGGCAGGATTTGGGATTTGCCAATGGATGGGATGGGGTAAGGGGGGGGTGTGTGTGAGAGAAAGAGAAAGAGAAGGGGCAAAGGGAGAAATTGGAGCTAAACTTGTCCCACATGAACAAGAATTTCTGTTGATTTTCTCTACCACTGAACTACATCTCAGCTTGAAAAGTTTTCATAAGGGAAAGCAAGCATATTTTAAACAAAATATTTTTCCTTTCTCATCCTTAAGAATGAAATGGAAGATAATACCATTCGACTTTATCTTAATGATCATGTTGTAACAGGGATTTACTTGATGCTTTGACTATATAGCCCTTGTGGCTTTGAAACTTACATGTTTTCCCTTTTTCCCAATTGTCTTCTCCTGTAAGAGTAAAAGAAATTGAAGTTAAAGTGTAAAAAAACCGGGTATTGTAAAGTTTCTAAGCTGCAAAGCCTGAGTTAAAATGTAAAGGACCAGGTATTGTTAAGTTCCTATACTACACCCCCAAAACCTGAAATTCCTGTAGCTGTTAAAACAATTCCCGGGACTGCCCAGTAAATATTCCCCTTGACCATCTAGTTGTTTAATCACCTAGGACCCTGTGCAGCTTGGCACGTAGGCATTCAGGGCCCAAACCAATCAGTTTGAATGCACCCCCCTCCCTAGAACTCACCTATCACTCCCGCCCGACCTGTTCCCGCCAACGAATGTGCTAATCAAGTTTGAGAGTTGTTGTTTGATTTTCCCGCGCCTCATGATGATTTGCTCTGATGTATGCAAAGCCCCCGCCCTCCCCAAAAAGTGTACTTAAGCACTGCTCAACCCTGCTCGGGGCTCTGAGCCGCTCTCCCTTGTTGAGTGAGCACGGAGCCCCAGCGCGCTAGATTGGATCCTCAATAAACCCCTTTTGCTGTTGCATGAGCCGGTCTCTTGGTGGTCTCTTCCTCTGACGTTCGAGGACCCTTACACTCCCTATATTCTTTTTCTAACCTTCTCCTCCCTGATATATTTTCCCTGATCTTCTCCTTCCTTATCTCTCTTCCCTAATCTCAGTTTCTCTGAATCATCTCTTTAAATACCCTCCCCTATTCCTGCTGATGGGCAGAACCATAGCCTTTGGGACAGGAGGCCCCTGTGTTTTTCCTTTGCTAGCAAAGCAAAAAACATTCTTTTTCCTTTTTCTTAAACCTGTGTCCTCCTTATTGGATTGGCATCAGGGATAAGGACTGAGCTTTGAGCAACAATAGTTCCATCTGACAAATTACTACAATTCTTCCACCTTCTCTTTGGAGCCCCTTGCTTCCCCACCCACCTGTGAGAGCTCACTCTGCCCTTTCCTGTGGCCAACGTGGCCGCTTTCTCTGAGCTTCGTCCTCCCGTGTTTGTTCTCAGAGCCTGATTTTCAACTGGAGAGCTGCTTTCCTGTAAACCCACTCTGGACCCGAGAGATTGTATTTATCCCGAGGTCCACAGTTCAGCTAGGTCTTGTAGTGGACAGACGACCCTAGAATGCCAGGCCATGGGAACCCAGAGGCAAACTAAAGCCTGTACCTGGATCTGGGACAGTCCATGGCCTCCCTGGAGGCACTAGGGTTCTGGTTCATCCACCCTGAATCCTTGGCTCTTGGGAGACAGGAAAGGAGCAATTTGTGTAAGACTTAGGCCCTGGAAGGTGTCCCAAGCTCTTTGGCACTAGGTGCCCCATTTGGAGGCCTAATAAAAAGCTTTGGAAGTGGTGGGGAAAGTCTTTTCTTACACTTCTCTATAAACATTTTTTAGTATCCTGAATTTTGGGAGTTTTATGTCATTAAACTGCCGCAGTCTGGCTGGGCACAAATGCCGCAGTCTGGCTGGGCACACAATCACGAGCCACCACACAGCTTGTAGATTCAAACAGCAACTCTTTATTCCCGAACTCACATCAGCCGTCTACAAACACGTTCTGGGGAAATCCACGTTCTCTGCCCAAATCCACCTCCACTGGGCTTCTGTCTCCCAAAATATACTCTGAATCCCGTGAGAACTCAAGGGGAACTCAGGCAGCAGGATACGCCCTATTCCCAGCAGGAATAATCTTAAACCTTAAACCTGGAACCTAAACTGGGAACGCCCTAAACACGATTATCTTAAACCGGGAACACCCTAATCCGCCTTGGTCCTTGAGCAAGGTCACCTACATTCAATGTCACTGCAACATGGGGTACGCTGGCAAGGAAATTGTCATACCTACTTGGCTAATGGCTCCCAGCATTAAACATTCTTCAGAAATGTGCATTTGTGTGTGTGTGTGTGTGTGTGGTAATGTAGATTAAACTCAGGGGCACTTTTACCACTAGGACACATTTCCCAATCCTTTTTATTTTTATTTTTTTGAGACAGGGCCTTGCTAAATTGATGAGGCTGGCCTGAAACTGGAGATCCTCCTGCCTCAGCCTCATAATTTGCTAGGATTACAGGCATAGGTCACTGTGCCCAGCTTTTACTAGTATATTGAAAACCATCTGGTAATTTATTTAAGAGGAATAGTTAAAAATTGACCTCCAAATTTTGAGTCAGCAACTTAGAAAAAGAGTCCTTAGGCGGGGCACGGTGGCACATGCCAGTAATCCCAGTGGCTCAGGAGGCTAAGGCAGGAGGCTGAGGCAGGAGGATCGCAAGTTCAAAGCCAGCCTCAGCAATGGTGAGGTGTTAAGCAACTCAGTGAGACCATGTCTCTAAATAAAATACAAAATAGGGCTGGGGATGTGGCTCAGTGGTTGAGTGCCCCTGAGTTCAATCTCCAGTACCCTCCCCACCACCAAAAAAAAAAAAAAAATCCTTACATTTTCTATACTTTTCCCAACCTTTTTTTTTTTTTTTTTAAATTCTGTTTGGAAAGGAAATCATTCTTCCCACATCTGGGTTATATATATATTTGTATCAGGATTGAACTCAGGGTCACTCAACCACTGAGCCACATCCTCAGCCCTATTTTGTATTTTTATTTAGAGACAGGGTCTCACTGAGTTGCTTAGCACCTCTTTGTTGCTGAGGGTAGCTTTGAACTCACAATCTTCCTATCTCAGCCTCCTGAGCTGCTGAGATTACAGGCGTGCGCCACCATGTCCTACTTGGGTAATATTTTTCTTTATTTTTAGAATATTATTTACATCTGTAAATAGCTTTAGTGTTCACAAAGCACTTTCTCATAAATATTGTCTCACCTAATCACATAAGCACACCATGAACTAGGTTACCATTTCCATTTTACATTCAAGGAAATTGAGGTTTCAAAGGCAAAGTGACATATGCAAGGTAATATAACTATTTAGTGTCACAGCCGTACATGGGCTCAGGTCTTGGGACTCCCCAAATCATATCTTCTCCCATATGTAAATTACCAAGCCAAAAGCAGTTCAGGATAGGTAGATGGCAGCAGGACAGACACAGGAGTCAACGACATTAGTGAACTACAGATAAAGTGCTAAGGACAGTGGCTTTGCAAGGACAGAGCAATTCTTCCTACCAGAGGACATGCAGGAGGCTTTGTGGAGACATAAAGGATGAACAGGATCTGGATGTTCAGAATAAGAAGGGAGCTCACCCCTGTAATCCCAGCATCTTGGGAGGTGAGGCAGGAGGATTTAGTTCAAAGCCAGCCTCAGTAATTTAGTGAGGCCCTAAGCAACTCAGCAAGACCTTGTCTCTAAATAAAATAATAAAAAGGGTTGGGGATGTGGCCCAGTGATTAAGCACCCCTGGGTTCAATCCCCAGTACCAAAAAAGCGGGGTGGTGATTGGGCTGGAGATGTGGCTCAGCGGTGAAATGCTTGCCTCACATGCATGAAGTTCTGGGTTCTATGTTCAGTACCACAAAAACAAACAAACAGTAAGAAACAGAAGAAGAAGGGCTTTCCAGAGGTGCTGTGAGCAGGAAAGTGAAGTGTGGCTGTCTGGGGAAAGGGTCTCAGAGGGAGCAAGATGGGGCATGACCAGGGAGGAATGGAATTGTAATTACATCCTTAGCTACAGCCAACTGAGCCTTGGAGGTCATCTGGTAAGGAAACTAGAGAAGTGGGCAATTTGCTGACAGCAGTACCAGGCAAGAAAAGGCAGGGTCCAGGTTCTAACCCTGGCCTCCCATCACTCAGGCCAGTGCTTCTTTCATGCAATAAACCTTTTAGATCTTCTGAAATGAAAGAGCCCTTTCCTAGGAACAGGATTTGCTACAAAGTACCGAATCAACCCCCAGTGGCAGGATGAGGGATCAATGATGAAATCTTGGTTGGGGGCAGTCAGGAAGCTACTGCAGTGACCTGGCAAGGTGACAAATGAGGCCCAAAGAAGGTGGAGTCCGGGTAACAAGGAAGAGAGACTGGAACAACAGATATGATAAAGGTCAGAAAGGTCAGAAAGGGACCCACAAGTTGATAAGATACAGAACCTGCTGGAAGAAACTGGAGATGAGTGCTTCCCTTAGAGCCAAGGAGCTGCAGTGGTGTGAGGACTGCAGAAGAGAATGGATAAGAAGCTGGTGAGGAGCCAGAGGGAGCAGGTAGCCTTCCAAGAAGTTCTGCTGCATTGCAGGGCAGTCTGTACCTTTCATGCTACTGTTGTGAATATAAATACAGAGCTATAATTTTTCCAGAAAAATACACAAGAAAGTGGCATCAGTGGTGGCCTTGAGGGAGGAAAGTGAGCGGTTAGCAGACAGGGCTCTGCTGCCTGAGTGTGTGTGGAGGTGACAGGGCGCAGGCTGGGGAATGGGGATTAAATCCAGGGTATTCTACCACTGTGCTACATCCCCAGCCCTTTTTATTTTTGAGACAGGGACCCGCTAAGATGACCAGGCTTTGCCGCCTCCCCTTGTGATCCTCCTGCCTCAGCCTCCTAGGTCTCTAGGATTATATGCCATTGCGCCACCTCCTCTGGCTTGTCTTGTTTCTATTACCCTTTGAATTGTGAGCAGTGAGCATGTAAAAACAAACTAATGAGGAAAAGTTGTCCAAATTATATAGAAAAATGGAAGGAAAGAAAGAGGACAATAACACTGGGCAGACCAGGTTCTTTTTTTTTTTCCCCCTTGGGCTGGGGAGACTGGGCAACTCTGGAAAATGCCATCTCGGAAAGGCAGCAGCGACACAAGGTCACTTCCACTAGGCCGGCTGGCAGGACGCTCGCGGGGTTGGAGAGTTGTTGTCAAACCCAACTGGGGAGAAACGGCGATTGTTCCCGCTGTGGGTGGCGCGCATTCATTGCATCGCAGTTTCTGGTGCCAAAACACAGGGAACAAAAGAATTATTAAATGCACAGAGGTGCCTTCGCGCGCTGGATTCGTGTCAGAAGAGCGAATAAACTGGGATTGGGGGGTTCCACGTTGTACTGGGGAGACTCGCCTACTTGATGGTGCTATTTTAGAAAACAAAAGCAAACGCTGCGTGCGGGTGCGGGTCGTTGTACGTGGATACGGGAGCAATGGCGGGAGTATATACTCCTGCTAGTCCAAATCGGGATGGTGGAACATGAGGCAGAGGCAGGGGAAGAAATCCTAACTACTCAGAGTGTAAACGGGGCAAATGCAAAACCGCCTCGTCACCCCGCCCCGGGGCCCCAAGGCTCTGCAACACGGCGGCGGGGAAGGGGCACCAGGCGGCCCAGAAGTCCTCCCCGCACCTCGTCACTGCGGGTGACCTCCGGGTGTGGGGCTGTAGCGCCCGCAGAGCTACGCGGAAAGGGGCGTCTCTCAGCCCTTTGTTAGGTGAAGATGGCGAGGGAGGGGACGCGCGGCGCGGGGACCGGTGGGCGT
>NW_025999977.1:3258151-3312739 GCF_001458135.2 Marmota marmota marmota | reverse complement strand
CCCACGCACCCGCGCGGCCGCCCACTCCCCTCTCTTCCAGGGAGCCATTTGCTCCCCAGTATTCTTTTTCTTTCTTTTTTTTTCCCTTTCCCCTCCCCGCCGCCCCCAGTCACTTTTGCTCTACTTTCTGTCTCTAGGAATTTGCCTATCTAGATTTTTCTGTGTAAGTGGGATCATGCAATATTTGCCCATTTGTGTCAGGCTTGTTTTGCTTAGTTGAATGTTTTCACGGTTCATCCATGTGGTAGCATATATGAGAATGCATTCCTTTTTAAAATTTTTTTTATTCTGGTGAAATGTACATAAGAAAATTTACCATTTTAACCCCCATTTCCTGACCTCCACCGTCACCCCCTTTTGCCTTGTTGGAATGGAATCCAGGACCTTGAACAGGCTCGACAAGAGCTCTGCCAGTCAGCTACACTCCCAGCCCCCTTGGGGTGATTTCTATTCATGTAGAAACAGGCAAAAAGCAACTGGAGGTTGAACTTTAAATTTAAACGGAACCAACAGTAGGATATTACTGAGGGAGAGAAGATTCATATCACCTACAAAGACCATCTTCATCCAACTAAAAGATAGCAGGGTAATAAAGTGGTTAGAACTGTGCTGTCAGAATATGTGAATCATATTTAAATTTTCTGGTAGCAACATTCAAAACATAAAACAAGACAATAAAACATTTTACTGAATCTGTGTATCAGAAATATTGAGAGCTGGAAGTGTTGGCCTATGCCTGTAATCCTAACCAGCCACTCGGGAGACTGAGGTAGGAGGATAACGGGTTCAAAGCCAGTCTGAGTAATTTAGCACAACTGTCTAAAAAATAATATAAACCTGGCTCTATGGCATGCATTTGTAATCCAAGTTACTCTGGAGGCTGAGGCAAATGGATTGTAAATTCAAAGCCTGCCTAAGCAATTTAGGGAGGCCCTGTCTCAAAATAAAAAATAAAAAGGGCTGGGGATGTTATTTAGTGGTTAAGCACTCAGGGGTTCAATCCTTGTTACCAAAGAAATAAAAGTAAAATGAACCGAGCTGGGGATGTAGCTCAGAGGTAGAGTGCCCCAAATTCAATCCCCAGTAGCTCCTACCCCCATTATCATTTCAAAATATTATTAATTTAAAAAATAATAATGAAGGGGAATAGCATGGATAGTGAAAGGAGACCCTCAGCATTATACAAAATACATGTATGAAGATGTGAATAAATAAATAAATAAAACAAATATTTGAAATTATAAAAATAATACTGAGCCCTATAACCCTAGCTACTCAGAAAACTGAGGCTGGAGATTAGTTGGTTTTTTTTTTTTTTTTTTTGGTTTCAGATGGACAAAATACCTTTGTTTTATTATTTCTTTATGTGATGCTGAGGCTTGAACCCGGTACCTCACACATGCTAGGCATACTCTACCACTGAGCCACAATCCCAGCCCCTAGAGAATGTTGAGTCCAATCTGGGCAACATAGCAAGACCCCTATCTCAAAAATAAATAAATAACTGGCTACTGCGCATCGCTTCCCTATAATCCCAGTGGCTCAGGAGGCTGAGGCAGGAAGATCATGGGGTTCAAAGCCAGCCTCAGGGGCTGGGGTTGTAGCTCAGTTGGTAGAGCACTTGCCTAGCACATGTGAGGCACTGGGTTTGATCCTCAGCACCACATAAAAATAAAAATGAAGGTATTGTTTTCATCTACTATAAAAATAAATAAATAAATAAAAAAGCCAGCCGCAGCAATTTAGCAAGGTACTAAGCAACTCAGTGAGACCCTGTCTCTAATAAAATACAAAATAGGGCTAGGGATGTGGCTTAGTGGTGAGTGCCCCTGAGTTCAATCCCTGGTACCCCAAAATAAACAAAGAAAGAAAGAAAACAATACAAACATTAATGAGATAACTCACTTTTTTTTTTTAATACTTGTTCTCTGAAATCAGGCTGACCACATTTCAAGTGCTCAATGGCCATAAGTGGCTACTGTCCTGGACAGTGCAGGGTTGAAATCTAGGACATGGAAGCTGGACAGGTCAGGATTCTATATCCACATTCCAATCCTTAATTTGTCCTTACTGGACAAATTACTTATCTTCTCCTATTTTTGTTTTTTGATCTATAAAGTGGAACTCATAACGGTACCCACTTTATAGAGTAATTTTGAGGATTAATGGCACACGAAGCACCTAATATATGCTCAGTAAATGTTCATATTATTAGCAGTAAATTAGGCGATTATTAAATTGAATTAATGAGATTTTGATATTACTGTTATGGTGACCTCATTCATTCCGTTCAGATGATGTGGCTTGGAGACGGTCCAAATAGACAAAGAAACAATGCACAAACCAGGAAAACATATTTCCAACACATGTGACTCACAAAATGGTATTATATTTGGTAGGTAAGAAATGTTTCCAAATAAAATAAGAACATAAACATGAATGATAAGTTCAACAAAGGAAACTAACATCTGAAGTAACTTTTTAAAAGCAAGACCTGCCAGGCACAGTGGTATACTCCTGCAATCCCAGCAACTCAGAAAGCTGAGGCAAGTTTGAGGCCTGCCTCAGCAACTTAGCAAGACCCTTGTCAAAAAAAAAAAAAAAAAAAAAAAAAAAAAAAGAAAGAAAGAAAGAAAGAAAAAGGAAACAGAAAAACAGAAGCATTAGCAAGACTCTTTTAGAGTTCAGAGTTCTTAGGAATCAGATATAATAATAAACATAGGATACTATTGCTGGGGCTGGGGTTGTGGCTCAGTGGTAGAGTTCTTGCCTAGCAGGTGTGAGGCACTGGGTTTGATCCTCAGCACCACATAAAGATAAATAAATCAAATAAAGGTATTGTGTTCATCTATAACAACAACAAAAAAATTTTAAAAAATGTTTAAACTCTGAGACAGGTGATTAAAAAAAAAAATTGGGGGCTGGGGTTGTGGCTCAGTGGTAGAGTCCTTGCCTAGCATGTGCTAGGCCCTGGGTTTGATCCTCAGCACCATGTAACAATAAATAAATAAATAAAATAAAAATGGTATTGTGTAAAAAAAAAAAAAAATGGATACCATTGCTGAGTAATGAATTGGCAATACCCAGAATTTGGTGGCACCTAATATCGAAGAAGGAAGGGAGATCAGTGCTCTTCTTCCCAGATTAAGATTTCCTGAGGTTTTGATTGTTAGATCTGACCCCTGTAAGGAAAGAAGTGAAAGAAGGAAATAAAGAGAAGTATCTCAACAGTAACACAGGTTTGTTCCGGACAAACCTGCAGGGGTGGTCCCAGTGGAGACTGAGACCTGTCTTCCACTGGGGTAGATAAGGGGGATTGAGGGAGGGGGAATTAGGCTGTTGCTAGGGGTTGTCAGGAAGGGTCCCTGTGGTGTCACCTTCATAAGGAACTGGGTGTTTTCAGGATTTCAATCCCAGATAACAATTTCTTTCTTTCTTTTTTTTTTTTTTAATATTTATTTTTTAGTTTTCGGCGGACACAACATCTTTGTTTGTATGTGGTGCTGAGGATCGAACCCGGGCCACACGCATGCCAGGCAAGCGCGCTACCACTTGAGCCACATCCCCAGCCCCATTCCTGGTCCTTTTTATTTTTTATTTTGAGATAGAGTCTCACTGAGTTGCTTCGGGCCTCGCTGACTTGCTGAGGCTCACATCAAACTTGGGATCCTCCTGCCTCAGCCTCCTGAGTAGCTGAGGTTTCAATGCCATCATGCCCAGCTCCCCACAGCCTTTTCTGTTCATCTTTTCTCCCTTCCAAATGAAATTGAACAGCCAGCAATCCCCTTCAGCAAGTTTGATTTTTTCCATTGGCACATGTGCAGTCACTTCACATTTGCTTTGCTAATAGTCCCTTACCACAGGTGTTGACATTTCAGGTGGCTTGAAATAGCCCCCAACGTTGTACCAAATTTGGACAGGGCTGACATTTGTATCTTAAACCACAATAGTCCCAGAATATTCTTAGACTTTTGGCTAAGTCTTTAGGGAATGTTTTATCTGCCAGCAGAGTCAGCTACACAATTTTCAGTCTCTCTCTCTTTTTCTTTTTAATAAAAGGAGAAAAAAAAATTCATTCCTGCAGCCTCTCCCCCTGTCATGGTGGTTTTTATTTGCTATTTATTGATGTGCTCCTATGGGCATGGGCTATTCCAAGGTGTAGATGCAGATCCTTACAAATGCCTGGAGACAACATGCTTTTCCCAGTTTGGGAAAACTTGATCCACTGTAGGTGAAGAGACAAATTCTGACTCATCCACGTCCTTAGCTGTCTTTTCTCTGTATTCTGCTTTATAGTGGTGCTTTGAGGCCAAAGAGTCATCATTGTCCAGCCATCCCAAGGGAAGGGAGGGTCACAGGGGAACAGGAAGCACACAAAAAAAGAACACTTTGGCAAGGAGTTCAAAATATTATCCCTGTACGCACAGCAGAATCTGAGCGCTAGGTTAGTGAGTCAGACCCCAGAGAGCTGATCTATTCCCTGTTGCCAATTTAGATCTTGAGCCAGGCAAGGCTGAGGACCAAACTTAAGTTCTGAGGTGAGTTGACACCATGGGGATGTCCATGTGGGTGGCCAACCAGTCTGGTGACCCCATTCTATCTCCCTGCACAAACTTCTAGAATATTTCCAGACTGCTAAGGGGCCCAAATGAGAAAGAGGATATGGTGACTTAGGACTGGAGGTAGGGTCTCAGCCTTTGCCATTCCCTCCTTTCAAACCCCATTTTCTTGCTTCAGAAAATGCCTGTTTTGGGGAGCTGGCGGAAAAACCCATGCTCACTCCTCCTTGTAAGGCCAGGGTCCCCACCCGTAGAAATCCAGCATGAAAAAAACCAACACCGGTCCCTCATGTTAGCCAAACAAAGGATAAGAAAGGGTTCTCTCTGACTCAGAGGGCAGGGCACAGCACCCAAACCTGGGAGCTGCAGGAGTCTGAAGTAAGTGGCTCAGTGGGATGAGGCTGGTCCCTGCTGTGTGGTGTCACCGTGCGCCCCACTGGACCCCGCACCTATGATCACTTGAGCTTTCTAAAAAGACTGAGAAAGCTGAGGGCTGCCCATTTGTCCACATTGCCCTCTTCATTTTACATTATTATCCACTTTTTCTGAATGTGACCATTTCCCTTTTCATTTTGATTCTATTATCTCTCTTCGGATCCTCCCTTCCTTCCTTCGCTCAGTCAGCAGATCTCCCATGAGTACCTGCCTGCTGTGCACAAGGCATGGCCATGGATGCAGGAGACACCCAGGTGAGGCACCCGATCTCTGTCTTCAAGGTGGTCACCCACACAGGAGCCTCCTTTCCCATGGCTGCTTCTTCAGCTCTTTTACTGTCTCCTTTTCCTCTCAGCTCCCAAAGATGGCAAAGATGGTTCCCTTCTCTCCTTCTGCAGGTCCACACTCCCATAACTCCAATACCATCGCAGAGCAGATATCCCTTAAATCCGACCCTAATTGAAGACTCTCCTATCCTCCAGAAGTAATTTTCCAAGATCTGACAAGTTCTCTCTTTCTGGACGTTACACTAGTATGTCCAATAATAATGTCCATAAACTGATTTGCTGACCTTCCTAGTACCTCACCCCTGCTGCCTCAATCCCCTCCTGACCACCCTATCTCCTAACTTCATTATTTATGTCAGGAAAACATTCTTTTCCCAGGTATCTAGGATAAAGTTTTGGTTTATTTGGCCTCTTATTCATGCCTTCTCTTTCACAGCCAATCTGTGGTCATCTTCTGTAGATTCTGCTGCCATGCCGGGTCCACAGATTCATTTTCACTCATTGCCATTCCCACCATCATTGACTGAGTCTCTGCTGAACTGGTTTCCATGCTTCTAACTTTTCCTCTTATGTATGTATGTATATATGTATGTATGTACATACTGGGGATGGAATCTAGGGCCGCTCTACCATTGAGCTACATCCCCAGTCCTTTTTTTTTTGTACTGTGGATTGAACTCAGGGGCACTCAACTACGAGAAGTTACATCCCCAGCCCTTGTTTATATTTTATTTAGAGACAGTCTCATTGAGTTGCTTAGCACCTCGCTTTTGCTGAAGCTGGCTTTGAACTCGTGATCCTACTGTCTCAGCCTCCAGAGCTGATGGGATTACAGGCGTGTGCCACTCTACCGGCCCAGAGACCTTTTTATTTTTTGAGACAGTGTCTCAATTAAGTTGCTTAGGGCCACTATAAGTTGCTGAGGCTGGCCTCAAACTTGTGATCCAACTGTCTTAGCCTCCTGAGTCATTGGATTGCAGGTGTGCACCAGGGTGCCTGTCTTTCCTCTTTTAAATGCTGAGCTTGCAGCATGCCCTTTTCTTGCCTAAAAAGTCTTACTCATTGTTGCTGGGATAAAATGCAAAATCTCAAAACTGACACCCAAGGCCTCATCAAAACAGCCCTGTCTGTCCCCTTATTTCCTTTTTGTCTTGAACACAGATCCTGAGCTTCAGCCACACTAAACTACTGTTTTCTCCTATGTTCATGGTATTGGCTCCGCGACATGCTTCCCTAACTGCTATATCTCCAGTCCAAATCAGAGCCCAGTCCAAATCTTTCCTATTCCATGAAGCTTTTCTTTTCTCCCAAATAGTTGGATTTTTTTTTTCCTTAGAGAACCACAACCTTTGAGGTGTACCTCTCTGAGGCCCATATGTCTTGTTCTTTCTTTCCCCTCTTCCCCCTAGGGAACTGTAAACTTGAAGGCAAGGAGAATTTATTTCTTTTGGCTGCAGCTCCCAAAACCTAGCACAGAGCAACAAAATGAAGTGGAAAGAGCAAGAACTTTAGCACAAGAGACCCCAGGTTATTAACTGTTAAACTTTAGTCACATCCCTCAAACTTTCTCAGTCTATTTCCTTCTCTGCTATTTCCTACCTTGAGTGATCAGTTGTACTCCAGGCAGGTGATGTATGTCAAAGTCCTTATAGATAGCCACACCTCACATTGCTTTATTTAGTCAATAAATATTTATTGCATTGAAAGCAAAAGGTTGAGGAGAATCAGAGGGAATGTGGAAAGGTATTCAGGAATAAGAAAGCACGCGGTAAGCAGTGCCATAAAGGAAGGCTATGGGGGGCTGGGGATGTGGCTCAAGCGGTAGCGCGCTCGCCTGGCGTTCGTGTGGCCCGGGTTCGATCCTCAGCACCACATACAAACAAAGATGTTGTGTCCGCCAAAAGCTAAAATGAATATTTAAAAAATTAAAAAAAAAAAAAAACTTAAAAAAAAAAAAAAGGAAGGCTATGGGAGGAGGAGGTCCTGGGTTCAATCCTAGCATCATCATTAATTAATTAATTAAAGAACATGTTGCCTAAAATGTCACCCCTCCAACTGTGCCTGGTCATACAGAGGAGAGAAAGTAATTAGAAACAGCCCTAATTACTATTAGGGGTTGACTCAGGGGCACTTTATCACAGAGCTACATCTCCATTCCTTTTTATTTTGAGACAAGGACTTGTTAAGTTGCTAAGGCTGGCCTCAAACAAATGATCTTTTTGCCTCAGCCTCTTGAGCTGCTGGGATTACAGGTGTGTACCACCGTACCTTACCAGCCCTAATCTTTTGAGGAAAGAGAGCAAATGGAGGCCCATATACATATGACTTATACCCTCAAAAACAACAAAATTGTAATCTATGAGTGAAACTATGAAATTGAAAGTATATACTTGGTGGGGCTGGGGATATAGCTCAATTGGTAGAGTGCTTGCCTTGCATGCACAAGGCCCTAGGTTCAATCCCCAACACCACACACACACACAAATAATGTATATGCTGGGGGCTAGCTCAGTGGTAGAGTACTTGCTGCACGTGTGAAGCATTGAGGTCAATACTCTGCATCACATAATAAATAAATAAATAAATGTATTGTGTCCATCTACAACTAAATTATATATATATACATACACACATATTTTTTAAAAGAAAGTATATGCTGGGCATAGTGGTGCATGTCTGTAATAATCCCAGCAACTCAGGAAGCTGAGGCAGAAGGATCACAAATTTGAAGCCAACTTCAGAAACTTAATGAGGCCCTAAACAACTTGGCAAGACCCTGTCTCAAAATTAAAATTAAAAAGGGCTGGGGATGTGGTTCAATGGTCAAGTGCCCCTGGGGTCAATTCCTGGTGCCAATAAAATAAAATACAAAAAAGAAATGTGCAAAATATCAACATTAAGTGAATTTAATTATTACATGCCTGGAATATCAATAGACTGGTAATGTGATCAGTAGTAAAATAAAGACAAACATAATTATTTTTTTGTACCAGAGATTGAACCCAGGGGCACTTAACCACTGAGCCACATCCCCATCCCTTTTTTATATTTTATTTAAAGATAGGGTGTCACTGAGTTGCTTAGAGCTTCACTAAGTTGCTGAGGCTGGCTTTGAACTCACAAATCTACTGTCTCAGCCTCCAGAGCTACTGGGAATACAGGTGTGTGCCACCATACCCAGCCAACATAATTCTTAAAGCATACATTCATAAAATTAATTTTTCTTTTCTCCATTTTAGTAAAACTACTAATGAATAATGCTAAAACAGATGTTTTAAGACTCTCTAAAAATAAACAATCTAATATTTTTAGAATTGATTCCTGCAAACCATGTATAAAAGAGTTTCTTGGGCTGGGGGTGTAGTTGAGTGGTAAAGTATTTGCCCAGCATTCTCAATCCCTGGTCTCAATCCACAGTTCCTCCATAATTATTGTCATCGTCATCATCATCATCATCATCATCATCACAATAATAATTTGTTCTTTAAATAATTTATTATTTTATGTCTGTGGTGTGGGGTCTTCTAAAGTATAGGTCTCAGAATAGAGGTCTTGTGAATGCTAGGCAAGTACTCTACCAACTGAGCTATATTCCCAACACTTTTTTTTTTTTTTTGAACACAGGGGATCGAACCCAGAGGTGCTTAGCCACTGAGCCACATTTCCAGCCCTTTTTTTTTTTTTAAATTTTGAGTCAGGGTCTCACTAAGTTGCTGAGGCTGACTTTGGGAGGATGTGGATCACAAGTTCCAGGCCAGCCTAAGTAATTTATTGAGACCCTGTGTCAGTAACTTAGGGAATCCCTGTGTCAAAATAAAAAATAAAAGGACTGGAGATGTAGAGTGCTCCTGGGTTCAACTGCCTGTATAAAAAAAAAAGGACACCTGATCCTGATCCTTTTCTTTCTTTTTCTTTTTTTGGTTTGTTTTGTGGTACTGGGGATTGAACCCAAGAGTACTCTATCACTAAGCTACATCCTCAATTCTTTTTATTTTGACACAGGGTCTCCCTAAGTTAGGAGGGTCTTGATAAATTACTAAAACTGGCCTGGAACTTGTGATCCTCCTGCCTCAGCCTCCCGGATCACTGGAATCCCAGGAGTGCTTCACTGAGCTAAGCACAGGTGTCCTTTTGACAAAGAGAAAAGCTTTGACAAGTGGCAGAGGAGGCAGTATTGTGACCATGGAGAAGAGTATTGCAGTTGCAAGTCAAGTACTGTAAGTCAGCAGTCCCCAGAAACTGATAGAGACAACAAATGAATTCTTCCCTACAGTTCTGGATAGAGCATGGCTTTACTGACATAGCCCAGCACACCTCTGCCCGCAGCCTGGTTTCAGCCTAGTGACACTTATTTCAGACTTCAGACTTATAGCCTCTAAAATTTTGAAAAACTGCACTGGGGATTAAATCCAGGCGTGTATAACCATTGAGTTACATCCCAAGTCCATTTTGTTTTTTTATTTTGAATCAGGGTCTCACTAAGTTGCTTAGGGCCTCACTAAGTTACTGAGCCTGGCCTCGAACTGGCAATCTTCCTGCCACAGCATCCTGAGTTCCTGGGATTACAGGCGTGCACCACAAAGATTGATATGTTAGATATATAAATGTACTAGATCCCTAGTCCTTTTTATTTTTTATTTTAAGACTCTGCACCAGGCTGGCTGGCCTTGAATTTGCAATACTCTTGCCTCAGCCTCTTGAGTAGCTGGAATTATAAGCATGTGACACTATGCTTAGCTTATTTTATTTTTTTGAACACTGTAAGTGAAATACCTATTCTGAGAAGTCAATGCATGTAAACGCTTTAAGGGCAAAATCAGACAAAATCCTTGTATTGTTTAAACATCCATTTCTGGAGGGCAGTCTCTGTCCCCCTTTCTAATGTCTTCCAGGGCAATGGGCCACCCTGACTCCCCGGTGGCTCTAAGGACAGCTTTAGCACAGACTTCCTATGTCCTGCCAATAAGCAGCTAAGCCCAGCACACCCTCTTTCGTTACCCCGACCTAGAAAACAAACCAGTAGGCGAATCCCTGAGTCAGCTTTCTGAAGGCAGTTGTCAACCCATCTTCTTCTGCCCTTTGCTCTCCTTTTCTTCCATTTTCCAGAGAAACCTGGAAAGCTCTGCAACGGCAAAGTGCTGTAGAGCTCTGGCTTGTTGTTTTCCTTCCTCTCTTTGGCCTGTGTCATCCTCTCAGCAAGGACTGCAGTCAGACTTCCTGCCAAGCTCACCTGCTGGGTTCATCTGTCTTAAAAAAACAAATAAATAATAATAATAATAATAATAATAATAATAATAATAACAAAAAAAACCCCCAAAACCCTGGTATTTTCATAGAACTTAAAAACCTCAAATTACACATTATTTTGTTCAACTCCCCAGCCAAAGAAAAATGTCCCAATTGTAAAATTTTGCAGAGAAAATCTATTTGGTTTCACTTTGTCAGCTCAATCACATCAGAGTGACAGTTCTCATAAAATATCTGTTCTTGTGAGGAATCCCATGGGGCAGGTCTATTTGAGTGTGGTGTCTAGCCGCGCAATGAGCCCCAGTAAATTTCCATTCAGTAATACAGTGACTGTTAATCAACACCGAATATGTCTCCATTGCTGTGAGGCCCTGGGCAGGGACAGCACCAAACATGAGACCTAGCTCCTGTCTGCCAAACTTTAACAACCGTATTAGGATACCTTCAACTCATCATTGTGTCTGGCTTGCTATTTTGTTTTAAGTCCATTTTTTGGTTGTCTATGTCAAAAATATGATTTATGGGCATGATTTTTTTTTTTAAATTTTATAGTCACGTAACTATTTACAACCCCAAGTATTTTATTTTTATTTATTTATTTATTAAAGAGAGGGAGAGAGAGAGAGAATTTTAATATTTATTTTTTAGTATTTGGCGGACACAACATCTTTGTTTGTATGTGGTGCTGAGAATCGAACCCGGGCCGCACGCATGCCAGGCGAGCGTGCTACCACTTAAGCCACATCCCCAGGCCCTGGGCATGATTTTCTACCCTCTCCCTTTTTTGAGGTTTTGGGGAAAATAGATTTTTATATTGCAGAAATCATAGCTGAAGTTCAAACTCTTAAGTAATTCACATAAGACTCACTGAACTTTCAGGGTGTTAATTTAGCTATAAGAGTGACATAGCTTTCTTTCATTAGCTAGAATTCCTTGGCTAATGTGCAAGAAATTGGAGATGTCTTCCAGGTGTGTTCAATGAAGGGTTTTGCTCAAATCAAATGTGAGTCTAAAAGCAAATCATTCTCACAGAAGCTGAGCCAGGCTGGGATTCAGGTGTCTAGAATCACACCATATATCTCCCCAGAGGATGCTGGAGCAGAACACTCCTTCCCTTGGGTGCTGTTAAACTTGCAGGGAATGACGAGCAGAAGGCCTATGGAGGCAGAATGCTCACTCTCTATTACACATGTACAGCGTCACCAGGAATGATACCTCAAGATTCATTCCTTACTGACTTATTCTCAAAGGAAAACCCCTATCAGACAGAAGGTGATGAACACCACAGACTGTAGGTAGCAGGAAGAAGCTACCACAGTGGTGGTTCCCACATGCCCACACAAAACATGCCAGCAGGAAGAAGTAGAAAATATGTTAACTTAGGTTTCCTGTCAGGACATCCTGGCTTGAGACACAGGGCTGGCACTGCAAAATATAAGAGAACAGACAGATGGGAAGCTTCCAGAGGCCTATGGAGGCAGATAATGTTCTTGAGAATCTAGAGATCTGGGCTGGGGATGTGGCTCAACTGATAGCGCGCTCGCCCGGGTTCGATCCTCAGCACCACATACCAACAAAGATGTTGTGTCTGCCGAGAACTAAAAAATAAATTAAAAAAAAAAATCTAGAGATCTGTCAGTCTGCAAAACACAGTTCAAAAGCAGGTATGAAAATAACCTGTTCCAATTAATGACAAGTAGTTTTTCTTCCAGGTGAAGAGGAACCTAAGATCGTGAGGACATGAACTGGCTCAAAGAATCTATCCTGGGGAAGGCTCCATGTACACATTCTGAGTAGAAGGGGCCCTATGTTAAATCAATAGGCTTGGACCAAATTTGCCATAAGAATGTGACAAATTTGGGATATGAACATTACTGGGTAAATGGCAGCCCTCATTTTGCTTGTGACTCTGAAGATTATCTGTGAATTCCCAGTGTCCATGGGACCACATGCCTTGCCACCTGACATTGGACAGTGTAAAGCCACACACTAAACAGTATACACTGTCTCCCTGGCAGGACCACAGGATGAAGGACAATCCCTTAAAAGCAGGGTGTAGGCCAGGGCCCTCCCTGCACTCTGGCTTGTCATGGCAAGTTCAGGATCAGAGAGATCACTCATCTATCTGTTCATTAATTTGTTCATTCACTCATTCAACAGATATTTATAAAACCCCTCTGAGGTTTCAAGCAATATTCTAGGTACTGGAAATGCACAGGTGAATTAAGACTGTTTGAGAATTAAGACTCACTTCCCTGTATTGAAGAAGTTTAGAGTGTAACAGCAGAGAGCAAAGTAAGCCAACAGTTCCAGTAAGGCACCACGATGGATGTCGGCCCAAAGAGCTGCCACTATTATTACTATACTAACCTTGTTTTAAGGATGGGGGCACACAGACTGTTAGGGAAAAGTAAGCAGAGGCTGTGATGCCTGAAGGTTAGCCAGGAAAGTGGGGAAAAGAAAGAAGGTTGGGGGTGAGGTGGGGCAATATGCACAATGGAACAAAGGAGAGAGGAAACATGGCTCAGTTAGAACAATGAATGATTCAGTGTGGATGGAAAATAGAGGGTAACAGAGTTAGGGTGGAAGGGATGAGGGTAGATGGAGAAATGAGCAGAACTAGGTGACTAAGGCCCTTGTCATCATGTTAAGGAAGGCTGGGTCTGTTTTCTTTTCTTTCTTTCTTTCTTTTTTTTTTTTTTTTTTTTGTGTGTGTGTTCAGTGCTATGCTGGAAATCAAAACCTCTCTACAACCGAGCAACATTCATTCCCCAGGGGCTAGGTTCTATGTTTGCTTCATCACCTATGGATTAAAAAAATAAAAGATGGACACAATTAGTTGTCAATAAACAGCTGAAGATAATGAGGAGCCACAGAAGGGTTCCAAGCAGAACAGTATGGCCAGGTTTATGTATTAGACAGACGTGCCACAAGGAGACTTGAAAAGAGTTAATGGGAGCAGGAATACCAGGTTGGAACCTTGCAGGGAACCAGGAGCAAGATGAAGATAGCTGAACCAAGGTAGTGCCCTGGGAGTGGCAAGAAGTGGGTGGACACAGGGTGAGCCTTAATGTCAAAGAGTATGGATACTTTTATAATTTCTCATGGGCAATGCCAGACCACATGTGAAAGTATTGGTCAACCTACTGATTCTTCAAAACTACAGGTGTATTCTGCTTTCTCAGAATTTAAAAGCTGGTGGTCTCCACCATACATTTTTGTGTCTTAGGGGTGAAGCCACTTCTCAGGTCCCTAAAGGTCTTCTCTTATGCTTATTTCCATGGTCCCTTCTGTGAAAAGGAAGTAAAAAGTAAACACCCTGTTTAGAAAAGGATGGCATGAACTACTGTTAAGTGGCCAACCTCCTTCTACACCATCAGGCCAGGATGTAAGGGAAAAGCCCCATCATTTCTTTTTATTGATTGATTGATTGTAGGTGGACACAATACCTTTATTTTATTTTTATGTGGTGCTGATGATCAAACCCAGTGCCTCATGTATGCGAGGTGAGCACTCTACCACTGAGCCACAACCCCAGTCCCCCATCATTTCTTTACAGAATGTCTGAGCCTGAAGGACCAAGAGAGGTCAGTTCAAGCCCTTCTCATGCAGAAACAGCAGCCAGAATTCCAAGGGGTAGAGGCATTTGCCCAAGGGTAGATCTGGAGGTCAGCAGAGCCAGCCAAAAACTGAAGTCTCCCAGATGCTCTTCTATTAGGCATCCATTTAAATTTCCCCCATCTGATAATTAACAGAGGGGGCAACTAGAGGGTTCAGGTGATGCCAGGAATTTAAGTCACTAAGCATAGTTCAGCGATCAGCCTTACTCATTTTGGGTTGTATATATCTGGCCTCATTTCCCCTTCAGCTTCAAAAAGAATATAGTGGACCACTCTTTCAAAGGTCTTAAAGGTCAGTGTGGTCTGTTTTAAAATTTTTTGGTACCAGGGACTGGACCCAAGGGGGTTTAACCACTGAGCCATATCCCCAGCTCTTTTTAGTTTTTCTTTTGAGAGAGTCCCACTAAGTTGCTTAGGGCCTTGCTAAATTGCTGAGGCTGGCTTTGAACTTTGAACTGATCCTCCTGCCTCAGCCTCTGGAGCCACTGGGATTACAGGCATGCTCCACCATATTTGGCTGGCTAGTGTGGAGGAACTGTCGTCCATCTTTCAACCTCATCACAACAGGTACTACCTGTTGACACCAGTGTTCATACTGTCCCATATTTACTCTTTCCCTTTTAACCACAAGATTTTACTTCAGTCTACTATTTTGTCCCATTTTGTTCTTAAACTATCAAAAACTTCCAAATACCTGTGTGTGTGTGTGTGTGTGTGTATTCAATTTCTTTTCTTTCTTTCTTCTTTCAGTATTGGGGACCAAACCCAGGGCCTTGCACATGCTAGGCAAACACTTTATCACTGAGCTACATGTCCTATCCTCCTGTGTTCCAGTTTCATCTCTGGTAATGATAACACTTCACAGTTTTGAAAGTCTTGGTTCTAGGGGCTGGGGATATAGTTCAGTGGTAGAGTGCTTGTCTAGTATACACAAGGTCCTGGGTGTTGTCTCTCTCTCTCTCTCTCTCTCTCTCTCTCTCTCTCTCTCTCTCATACACACACACACACACACACACACACACGTCTTGGTTCTGAAAATGGTGCTGGTGAGCATTCTGAGATCCCTGCCTCAGTCAGTAGTATGTCCAAGCTTTCAACAGGGGACAGGGAGCCTCTTGAGGAAACACATGTGGTTTTCATTGATTACACAGCTATAACTGGCTCAGAGTCTTCCTTCCCTACTCTTTGCTCCCCAGCCCCATGCCCAGAGCAGGAAAAGTTGCTGAGAATGTGCTTCTTTAGCTCATTCCTCTTCCCAGCTTAGCTCTTATCACAGTCTACCAGATCAACACTGTTATTTTCTTAGAACTATAGTCTATTACCTGGCAGAGTGATACACACCTATAATCCCACATGGGAAACTAAGGCAGGAGGATCATAAGTTTGAGGCCAGCCAGGGCAAGTTAGTGAGATCCTACCTCAAACTGAAAAATAAAAAGAAGGACTGGGCATTTGGGTATGTACCTAAAACAAAACAACCAACACCACCACAAAAAATATCAAAATAAAAGCAGAACTGTAGTGTTTCTGTCTAGGGTAAAATTCCATTTTCCTCTGTCATTGAACTTGGCTTTTCTGGCTTTCAGAGAACATGCTGGATTCAGAGCTCTTGGCTTATTTTTCTCCAGGCCATGAGTCATATTCACACATTTTATCTTTTGTGGCACAACAGGGTCGGCTCCCCAATTCACAGAAGGATGATTAAAGACTGTGTATCCTTTTTACTTTTATATTCACTTGAATACAATTTACTAAAATCTGGAGAAAACTCATGGGGGCTGTGCACAGTGACCACAAACAGTAGCCTCCCTGGTGGTGCACGCAGCCAGTTTTTTTTTTTTTTTTTGGTTGCCGCAGGGACCTTGGAGACAGCTATTTCCAGTGGACGTTCATGTCTCTGACTTCATGCAGGTACCAATCTAGGCTCCAGACAGGTATGTGGGGTGTCTTTGGGATGTGTCAGGGCACAGTGGCCAGGGTTCACACTGGCCAAGTTTTTATGACCATCCACACCATGCTGCAGAACCAGGAGTATGTAACTGAGACTATGCAGGGTCACATTTAAGTTCCCTGTCCTAGGGTTGGGGAATATAGCTCAGTGGTAGAGTGTTTGCCTAGCATGCACAAGGCCCTGGGTTTGATGCCCATCACTGCAAGAAGGAGAAAAAAGGAAAGAAGAGAAAGAATGAGTTCTCTGTCTATACAATATCCACATCTCAAAGAGGTAGGGCCATAATTCAGGTGAGTTTGGAGACATGGTGGCTGAGAAGGAGCTTATCCCAAATGGCTGTGGCAGGCCCTGGCTCCTAAGGGTTTCCACTGGGCAGCTTCTTTCTTACCTATGCCTACTAAAATAAAAGAGGAGGGAGACATTTCAGCATTTCTTCCTGCCTTTCACTCCTGATTTGAATTTTCTCCAAAGCACCTTTATCACCTTCTGTCATACTATATAGTTCATTTGTGTTAGCTCTCTCTCCTCACTAGAATGTAGACTTTTTAGGGGTTGTTTTTGTATTGGGAATTGAAGCCAGGGGCACTTTATCATTGAGCTACATCCCAACCTCAGTCCTAAATTTACTTATTTACTTAATTGGTACTGGGGATTGGTCCCTGGGGAATTTTAACCACTGAGCCACATCCCCAGCTCCTTTTTAAAAATTCTTTGACACAAGGTTGTTCAGGGCCTCACTAAATTGTTGAGGCTGCCTCAGCCTCCCAAGTCATTGAGATTATAGGAATGCACTGCCACACCTGGCTTAAAATGTAACTTTTTGAAAACAGGACTTTTTTTTTCATGTTATATCTCAAAAACCTATTTACCAAGTTCACACAGAGTTGTAGCTCCAGAACTCAGATCAGCGCCTTACACATATTAGCTATTCAAGAAATGTTGAACAAACTGTTGAATGAATAGTTTTCTTTCAATAGGTCTTCCTTATTTCTGGGCCCTACCACTTCCCTCTCCAACAAAAACCATGCCTTTCCATTGGCTCTAGGTAGCTCCCCTCCATCTCCAGCTACTGACATTACATCATTCTGTAGGACCTACTCACTCCTCTGTGGCACTATCCCTTAACCTCCCCCAGCAATCTCACCCTCCCCTGAATCCACCGCATCCCAGGTATGTGTCCCTCATCTAGAATTCAGCATTTTCTTTTTTTAATTTTTAATATTTATTTATTTTTAGTTATCGGCGGACATAACATCTTTGTTTGTATGTGGTGCTGAGGATCGAACCCGGGCCGCACACGTGCCAGGTGAGCGCGCTACCGCTTGAGCCACATCCCCAGCCCCTAGAATTCAGCATTTTCTACTTTGTGTGTGTGTGTGTGTGTGTGTGTGTGTGTGTGTGTATATATATATATATATACACACACACACACACACACACACACACACACACACACACACAAATATACTTTTCCTGAATAATGTGACTGCAATCAGGCCAGTAGTAGACACTGGTTAGTATTTCCTAGGCAAAGCTGATTTCCTGTCCCCTTTCCACTCCCTTTTCCCACAGTTCATCAGCCAGTGCTAAATGGACCCAGGACAAGGACCCAGATGTGGGCCTGATACTTTCAGGCTGGTCCATAGTGAGGGGAGTTATATCTCAAACGCCTATTTACCAAGTTCACACAGAGTTGAGGGACATACAAACCAAATGTCAATTTGCTGACTGACCCTGAGGAATGGTGACAGACCAGGTGGACTGGAATACTTGAACTGGCCTAACCAGTTGATCTCCCCATGCGCTGAACCTGCTTAGCAAATGTAAAACAAATGTAACCACCTAAAGTCAGTTCTCTGTTAAGGCAAGAGCTTCTCTTTGCTACAGGAGCCACCTGACCACAGAAATCAGAGCTCAAGTCTCCTTAGTCAGGATCTAGCCCCAGTTAGTCAGTGCCAGCATGGGCCTTGCCAAGGCTCACTTCTATACTTCTGAGGATGACCAGACCCCTTCTGTTCACTTCTTCAAACTGGTTCATAACACAACTGAGTAGACTTAACCTAAATTATAGTCACTCTCCAGCCCCTCACTTGTCTGCAAGTTCCTGAGGGTCCACACTTTGTAGGTCTCAATAAGTATGTCAGCTAATTTAGGACAGGAAAAGCTGCTTTGGCAGCAAAGAAAGGAAGGGAAAACCTCACTCAATTCCAAGGGTCCCTGGGTCAACCAGTTTCATGCACTGTTTTGATCTGAAACATAGAAGCTACCTGTTCAGAACTAAGAAGTACCTACCTACAAAGCCCTGTGCTTTGAAGAACTATTCCTAAATACTTAGGCCTTCATTTGTTTGCCTTGGAAGTTTCTCTTTCTCATACTTCAGCCAAGTTTTGAGATTGGAGGGTGGGAGAGAGAGACTTCTGCCTCTGTTGACTTTCTCTTGTCCCTTCGGTTCCACATACAACTCAACAGCAAGTAGGGGCTTCCATTTTCAGAACATGAAACAAAGAACATACTGACCCTGGGGGCCATTGAATCCAAATTACACAGGCATCACATCTCTGCACTGCTGACTGGCAAAGGAGCAATGGTTTGTATAAGTAGCAGGTGCAGGAGAGGTGACTCCTGCCAGATGGTGCTAAAAAAAGGCCCAACTCTGATACACAGGACTCCTTTCATTAACCCCTCCAAGACCAAGGAAGAGTGGGGGAGGGTTGCCTCTCCTCTGCCTTTTGGGGATTCTACCTCAAATGCCCTCCTTCATCTGTTACTTATGTGTTTTTTTTTTTGTTCTTTTTTGTACCAGAGATTGAACTCAGGGGCACTAGGCCACTGAGCCACATCCCCGGTGCTATTTTGTATTTTATTTAGAGACAGGGTCTCACTGAGTTGCTTAGCACCTCACTTTTGCTGAGGCTGGCTTTGAACTTGCAATGCTCCTGTCTCAGCCTCCCAAACTGCCAAACTGCTGGGATTACAGGCATAAGCCACCCCGCATGGTTTAATGTGTGTTTTATTTTATTTTTGTTGTTGTTGTTTTTCTGGTACCAGGGATAGAACATGGGAGCACTTAACCACTAAGCTATATCCCCAGCCCTTTTTTGAGACAGGATCTCACTAAATTGTTTTGGCTGGTCTTGCAGTCTCCCTCCCTCAGCCTCCCAAATAGCAGGGATTACAGGCATAGGCCTGAACACCTGGCTACCTAGTGTGGTTTTGTTCTGAGACAAACGGCTGAGAACTTGGAGGGGTAGGCCATAGTGTAAGATGCCTTCGTTCATACCCTCTAATATGGTCCCTAGCATCTCAAGACTGTGAGGGAGACCTGACCAGATGATCCTTTCTTGCCAGAACCCTAGAACACAACTGCAGTGGAGTCTCCAAGAGTATGGCTCTATGTCATCCTTGCTATGAGATATGAGGTGACCTATTTTAACCTGCTGAACCAATTTCCTTATATCAAATGTTCCACCTAGCTCACAACACCCTTATGGACTCAGATGAGCTCACTTGTATCTTTACTTTTACGTGGTGCTGAGGATTGAACCCAGTGCCTCACACATGAGAGGCAAGCACTTTACCATTGAGCTACAGCCTCAGCCCCTCAGATGAGCTCACTTGTGAAAAAAACTTAGGTCAGTCCCTCACCCGTGCCACATTAGCACTTTCTTTTCTTCCTTCCAGGAGATGGTCCTTGTCAGTCTCCTTCAAGCTATTGGAGGCTAACTTCTCTCCAGGGTTCAGGCCATCCTCCCATGATGGTCACAGCAATGTCCCACGAGGTGAAAAATTCTGGAGAGGGGCAGCAAAAACTGTGCGTGCGGTCCTATACGGGTCTTCCAGTAAAGAGGTAGGTGCCAGGGTAGAGAAAACTTCCCACAATTCTCATGAGGCTGAGGGTCACAGATGAGCCCTTGGCCACCCTTTCTTCCAAAGCCCCTCGTTGGGTTATGAAACACACCCTAAGAAAAGACAAGCTGCTATTAACAGCCTGAACACGGAAACACAAAAATCTTTTGTTTTATGGACAACGCAGTAATCACCACCCTCTTAAAGCTGACCCTTCCGATCGGGTGGGAATTAGTGAAGACGGTTCATATTAATGCAGGTAGACGCAACGCCCACCACGCGCCAGGCCCACTACTGGGTCAGTGAGGTGGACGGTGCTATAGGTACTTCACAAAGGAAAACCGAATTTCAGATATGCTGAATGGCTTGCTCAACGCCAGCCGCACACAGCAAGCGGTGGCCCCAGTGCAAACGCATACCTCTTTTCGGGGCACCCTATTCTTTCCCTACCTGACAGGCACCGCCCAGGTAAGGGATGCAAAATGCTAGAGACGGCTGACGACAAATGAGCGCCGGGACAGGGCGGGGCGGGGCCCTGGGCGCAGCGTTCCCTGCAGCGACGCGCGGTTGGGAGCTGGGTGCTACTCGGCACCTCGTGCTCTGAGGCCGCTCCGCCGCCCCAGAGGACCCGCGTGCCCACATCCAGGCGTAGGCCCGTCCGCAGGAGGGCGCAGCCGCCCAGGGTGCTAGGAAGTCGGTGCCCGACCGCCCAACGAGCGCCCTCTGAAGAACCTCGCGCCAGGCCGCTGCGTGCCCGCTTAGTCAGCAGCTCGGCTGGGCGCGCAGGTCCAGGCTGGACCCCAGGGTGGGTCACGAGGCGGGCGCGGCCGGGTCGGCCCCCGCCAGACCAGCGCGCGCAGCTCGCCCTCCTCCCTCCCGCACCTCCCCCTCTTTCCTTTCCCCTCCCCCTCTTCGCTCTCCACTCCCCTCCCTGAGAGGGCCGCAGCGAGCGCCACGTCCCCAGCCCCGCCCCCGCAAACCACGCGGGGAACCCCGGTGACGTCACCACCTTCCAGCCCTAGCATTCCCGCGCTCTCCAGAAAAGACGCGAAGGTGGTGACGTGTCCAAGGCTCCAATACGGCTGCGCAGGCAGCGTAGGTAACTGAACGTCCTGCGGCGCCGCCTGGTGGAAGAAAGACGCTAAGACGGCCGGAAGCTGCGGCGCGGGCGAGGGGAGAGCGTGACTTACGTCATCGCGCGGAGGCGAGCAGGCGGCTGCCGCGTGACCAGCCCCCACCCGGGGTGTTTTAGTGTCGTCTTTCTCTTGTTTTTTTTCTTCTGCTCCCAGGATAATGTGAAGGTTTAATTGTGCCCCCACTTTTTTTTTACTTTGTCTCTTAGAATTTGTCAAGCTAATATGGTTCATTTTAGAAAATTTAGATGTTAAGAAAATTACATTGTTATCAGCATTCCCAGTCATTTTTAACTATCTACCTTCTCTTGCATTGAACACAGTTGTGATCTTACTGTATAACAGTGGTATTAATTACAATAATTCCCTAGAAGTGACAAAAAACATCACTTGAGCTTCAAGACTTCTTAAGAAGAGTTAAAAAAAAAAAATAGGTGAGATGAGTGATTCACAGCTGATGTGCTGTAACTCACATCATCCAGATGAGGAATGGGTGCAGTGTTAAATAACTTGCCCAAAGTCGTACTTTAATAAGGGTGGCAGAGCTGGGTTTTCAAATTCAGGGCCTAAGATCTGAACCTTAAAATGAAGACTGGGAAAGACTGTGAAAAATGAAGCTAGGGAGAAAAACCCACAGGAAATTCACAGAGCTGTGGAATCGGAATGTTTTCTACTTTTGGAACCGATCAATTGGAAATATTCACAAGGAATGAGGCTAGTGCCCTCATCTGTTAGAACAACTTTATGGTAGTGTTAGAAAACCCCTCACAAGTGCATCTCAAGTGCACCAACCTCTAGCGCTGCTCTTATTAGTGGCAATGAAAGGTGGAAGGAAAGTTATGGATCAGGTCACAGTCCTGTAGTTGGGCACTTTGTGTCACTTGGAAACTTGATAGAAATGCAGAATCTTGAAGACTTAGAATTTATGAATCAGAATATACCTTTTAATCAGATCCCTTTGGTGATTCCTATGCATGTTAAAAGTTTAAATGGGCCATTATAAAACAAATTCTGTGGAATCCATACTTTCAGGTTTCAGGAGCCATAGTTCCTGCCAGGAGCTGCTCTGTTCTGAGCATGAATAAGCCTCAGTAGGAAGTGGATCAGATGAACTCTTGCCCTGGACAGTGGCCCACCTCTACTCCCATGTGGTTGTCCAGCCCTATTTTAGTGTCCATGAACAGTTGTTCATTCTAAGCTGGTTAGAACTGAGTTTCTATTATCTGTAATTGAAAGACGACCAAGAGCCTACTTCATATGGATTTTTTTAGCTTACTGTCCTTGCTTTCCAAGGACAATGAATTTAAGAAAGATATTGAAGCAACATATCATAATTAGAATACTGGAGTAAAACTAAACATTTTAAAAATATATATATATTTTTAGTTGTTGATGGGCCTTTATTCATTCATTTATGCTGAGAATCGAACCCAGTGCCTCACACATGCTAGGCAAACGCTCTACCACTGAGCCTAAACTCCAGGCCCCCTAAACATTCCTTTTAATGTGTTTCCAACAAGATATATAACCTCAAAGAGGCTGCTTACTTAAAAAAAAAAAAAAAGGATTCAATGAGAAAAATGATATGAGAATGTAAAACAAAGTGCCTGGTATACGGTAAGCACATAGAAAATATTTGTTCCCTTCTTTCCTCCTTGAAGACACCTTTCCATTTCTTTTTTAGTATCTCCATTCTGTGATCAGTGAATCCATAAACAGAATTTTACCAACTTAAAACTTTTTGAAGAATAAAAAAGGAAATAAATGTCAAGTGACTAAGCAATTATAAGCATTAGTTAGAAATATCAATAATCTCTTGCTGCCCAGACCTTTTTTCCCTATATTTCACTATCAGGTAAATCTCTCCTAAAGTTTACAGTGGAAATAATTAGGCCAGCATGAGGTATAATTTGGAAAAACTAGTGACACTTTGCTTTATTTGGGAACAGAATAAAAAGCATGGCTGGAACTCTGCCAAGATGGTCCTTTACCTTCTGCCCTAACTGGGGTATTAATTTTCTAATACTGTTGGCATAAGGCTGAGTGCTGCTAACTTCTTAGAGAACTAGAAAAAGGTTGAAATAAAGTCTAAGGGTGAATCTATAAGAAGGAAAGTGAGTTGGTTTTCTTTTTGTTCCTTTTAAAACTGTAGCCAGTTTTAAACTGCCCAACTTATAATGAAGATAGTACAAAGCAGCACCCAAAAGGCTATTTATGAGTTTTTCTTCAGCAGAACCTGCTTAGCTAAGAGCAGTTTCACTAAAGAATGGGGCCATCTAAGTGCCAAACTAGTATTTAAAGTGGTCAAGGTGAGGATGTGCAAATTTAGCAGCAAAAAAACTCTTGTTTTGCCTCAAGGGAAAGTGATAGTGGTCAAAGGGGCCAGTTCCAAGGGCTGGTCCAGAGGGGGCCGTTGGTCTTGGTAGTCTGCTACATGCCCGTTCCGGTGGTGACCATACTCAAACTTGATCCGCAGCTCACCAATCTTGGATTGGGGAAGGATGTCTGGGATCCACTCGATGATGAAAGGTGTGGGCTCTTTTTGATCTGGGGAAGTGTTTCCTAAAAGCGGGAGGGAGAAGGACCACTAATTAGTACAATTCCACCTGACTCTCATGGGCATTCCTTATAGCAAGAAGTGTCTTGGGATGGAACAGTCTCCTCAGCTTTGATAATCAGAAAGTTGAGAAGGGCCTACATAGTTAATGGTGAATAGAGTATCAGGTTTTCTGATCATTATAAAATTAAAACACATATTTGTAATTTAGGTCTTTCTTAACTGATGTTGCAGGCTAGAGTGTCAGCTGAATGGCAGATATGAAACAAAAAATTCAGATTCAATTTCTGTCAGTTAAAATAAGGATGGTTTTCAGGAGAAAAAGTAAAAAACAAAAATTTTTAAATATATAACAAAAAAATGATAGAGGAGAAAGACCCTAACTAATTATATGTACAGTATACCTTTTTTTTTTCTCTCAGTATTACTTATTTCTGACTTCATAAACTAATATTCTATTTTTAAAAAATATTTAGTTTTAGTTGTAGTTGGACACAGTACCTTTATTTTATTTTTTTATTTTTATGTGGTGCTGAGGATCGAACCCAGGGCCTTGCATGTGCTAGGCGAGCGCTCTACCACTGAGCCACAACTCCAGACCCCTAATATTCTATTTTTCACTTCACTATCTTATTCCCCCTCCATTTTATCCCCAATAACTTTTCATCCTTTCTTCTTCTTCTTCTTTTTTTTTTTTTCTTCCAGTGCTGGAATCCAGGGCCTAAAGCATGCTAGGCAAGAAATAAATTATATTCTAAGACACTTCTCCTTACTACCCCTTCTATCAAATTGTAACATAGTTTCTGAGATCTCTTTATATCATCTTAAAACCACAACAGTTTTCACATGGCAAAGTTTCTTTTCCCATCAGAAAAGTAGCTAGTACATCTACATCTACTAAGCATTTTGTAATCAAGGACCTTAGAATCACAAAGATATAATATGTAACATCTGCCAAACTTATTTATTTAAAAAAAAAAGTAATGCCCTTTTTTTTCCCCCCCCCACCAAATACTTATTACTATCTCTTCTTAAAGACAGAGCTGAAAAATACTACACTGGAAAGATTTTATTATGCAGGGGAAAAAATAGGCATGACTCCTATTTTTTTTTTCCATCATTGCTCTTGAAATCCTCACTATCTGAACAAGAAAAAAAAGATAAAAATGTTTGATAGGAAATAAAATGATCATGATTTTTGTAGGTGATGTCCCCAATTTTACAGAAATGGGAGGAAAGCAACTACTATTATCATTACTAAGACTTTATTAAGGTTAAGAAGCTTGGTTAAGAATCTGACAAATAATTATAAATTATAATTTTCTCCTGGAATAATACACAGTTAAGAGAAAAGAAGGGGCCTCTCATCTTCAGGGGATACATTCTAAGACCTTCAATGGATGGTTTCCCAAACACACACACACACACACACACACACACAGACTCTCTCTCTGTTGATATACACACATATATACACATTTGTTGTGAGTCAGCCCATGTGCTATGTGAGTGAGCTTTGCGCATGTGAGCTTATGAAGGAACTGAACTGACATTGCTGCCTGATTGGGCTGTGCAATGTATGTGTGCCTTTTCGGTTGCTCTGCCTTTGATCCCACAGGCACCTGAGATGGGTGTGGCTTTCTAAGATGTCAGTCAGACTGCTGATCACAAGACATCATCAAGCAAGATTCTACCCTCCAAAATCCAATTGCCTTATTTGGGTGGAATATTCTATGAATGGCTTCTCCTCAATAAATAGGGGGGTTTCAAGTGTGCTTGCTCTCTTGTCTGCCTCTTGTCTCCCTTGCTCTCCTTGCCCTTCAGCATCGGAGCTTGATTCTTGAGGCTGCAGAGTTGTCCTGAATCCCGAAAAAGGTATTTTCTGTGTTTGTGTGTTTTTTTTTTTTATTACCAGCCCAATCCACCAGGAATGACTCTGATTCTGTTGCATATTATGACACACATATAAACTTCAATTTATATATTAGACACACTAAGAAATTAATAATAATAATAAAGTATAAAACAGTTATAACAATATACCATAATAAAATTACCAGCATCACTACTTTTGTGCTTTGGGGTCATTATTAAGTAAAATAAGGGTCATCTGTCTACAAATACTGAACTGATAGTTAAGATTTAGTCTCTGAGGAGTGGGGATATAGCTCACTGGTGAAGCACTTGTGCCTAGCATGTGTGAGGCCCTAGGTCCAACTCTTGGCACTGCAAAAATAAATAAATAAATAATTTTGGCTCCTGAGATAGCTGTTAAGTGTCCAATGGGCAGGTAGTATATATATAGTATGGATTCACTGGACAAAGGGATGATTTACATCCCAGGTGGTAGGGAGAAAGATTAACACCTAATTTCATCATGCTACTCAGAATGATGTGCAATTTCAAACTTATAAATTGTTGTGTCGGGAGCAGTGTTGCATGCCTGAAGTCATAGCAGCTGAAGAGGCTGAGGCAGGAGGATTACAAGTTCAAAGCCAGCCTTAGCAACTTGGTGAGACCCTTTTTCAAAATAAAATATAAAAAAGAACTGGGAATCTAGCTCAGTGGCTAAGCAACCCTGGGTTTAATCCCCCATACAGAAAAACAAACAACAACAACAAAAGCAACTTATGAATTATGTATTTCTGTAATTTTCCATTTAACATTATCAGATAGAAGTTGACTGAGGGTAACTAAAACTACAGAAAACAGAATTGCAGATAAGGGTATTACTGTATACCAAAACCAAGAGCTTTCCATACAGTGGCAATAACAAGTTAGAAACAAGAGCAACAAAAAAATGTAATATACCTAAGAATATGTTCATAAGAATCTGTCAAAATAATTATAAATTATAATTTTCTCCTGGAATAATACACAGTTAAAAGAAAAGAAGGGGCCTGCTAGATAGATCACAAAGCTAGAAAAATAATTAAAACTATGACTGATGTAAGGGGAAAAAAAAAAAAGGAAAATGCCCCAATATGCCTAGCATTCATTCAGACATTTAACAAGTCTTTAATGAGTACCTATTATGACCAGGCATTTAGCCATCATTAGACCATGTGGTACAGTGATTAACAGGAGTGTCACAGTTCACTGCCTTGGAAGGGCTTATAGTATAGTCAGTGGAAAGAAAGTTGAGTACTAGATGGTTGGTGCAGGCTCTGGAGTCCAAAATGGTGTGAGGTTGAAGCAGCACTACCACTTACTAGGTAGGTAACCCTGGGGGCGGGGGGGCTGCACTGACCTTCTCCTCTGTTTCTTCCTCTGTAAATGGGAATCATGAAATCTACCTCTCAGTGGACTGATGAGCATTAAATGAGGTAATATAAGGCACATATAAAGCCTTTAATTTTTTTTTTTTTTTTGGTACTGGGGATTGAACCCAGGGGTGCTTTACTGAGCCACATCCCTAGCCCTTTTTATTTTTTATTTTGAGACAGAGTCTTGCTAAGTTTCTGAAGGTCTCACTAGATTGCTGAGGCTGGTCTCAAATGTTATGATCCTCCTGCCTCAGCCTCCTGATTACAGGTGTGTGTCACTATGCCAGGCTATATAAACCATTTAAAATAACACCTGGCACAAAGCAATTGCTAATTAAATGCTTTTTATAGACATTATTGCATAAATACCCTAATTAAAAACAAACAAACAAAAAAACCAATTCATCAAACAGAAATGACTTTTGATAGGATTCTCCCAGTGAAACATCTAGGCCTAAAGATTTCTTTTTGTGTATGTGTGTTCATTCTGAATTTAATTTCCTTAATAATAAAAAAATCCATGGCTCAGTGGCAGAGTGCTTGCCTCACACATGTGAGGGACTGGGTTCAAACCTCAGCACCACATATAAATGAGTAAAAAAATGAAATTAAAAAAAAGGTCCATGGACAACTTAAAAAATATTTTAAAAATAAAAAACACCACAAATGATAAATATGCAAAGTTAACCCTCTTTAATATTTGAGGAAAATGCAAATTAAAAGAGAAAAAAATTTTTTAATCTATCAAATCAACAAAAATTAAAAAAGAGTTTCTCCTTTTTTTTTTTCCTTTTCCTTTCTACAGTACTGGGGATTGAACCCAGGGCCCTGTGCATGCTAGACAAGCACCCTACCAATGAATTATAGCCCTAGTCCAAGAAACGCTTAAACATGGCTAGCAGGAATACATTCTAAAAATATTACAATCTTTCTAGAGAGCTGATGGATAAAAGCCTTAATATATACATAACCTTTGACCCTCCAATTTCTTTTTTAGGACTTTATCCCAGGGAATATCCTACATAAGTTAGAAAATAAGAAAAGTTTATTTATGAGGAAGCTAATTTCAGTACTGTTTTAGTTAATAGAAAAAAGTTTGAAACAACATAAGTAGGGGATTGATTAGGTGACATTCCAATGAATGAATTTTATATACATGTGTGTATATGTATATATATATATATATATATATGCATATACACACATATATTTATATGTCTTAATGTATTTTTTTCTTTGCCTATAATCCCAGCAATTCAGGAGACAGAGGCAGGAGGATCACAAGTTCAAAGTCAGTCTCTACAACTTAGTGAGGCCCTAAGCAACTTCATGAGACCCTGTCTCAAAATAAAATAAAAAGTAAAATGGGCTAAGAATGTAGATCAATGATAAAGCACCTCTGGGTTCAATCCCTAGTACCAAAATACAGACATACATACATAAATAACACTGTAAGTTGGGGGCATATTCAGTATAAAACATGTGCTTAGCATGCCCAAGGCCCTGAGTTCAATCTCCAGCACCACATAACCCACAAAAAATGAAACAAACAAACAAACAAACAAAACCCTGTGTATTCACAATAGCTAAAATGTAGAAGCAATCCAAGTGTACATCTACAGATGAATAAATAAACAAAAAGGTATATATACATACAATGGAATGTTATTCACCTTATGAAAGAAGGAGATTTGACTTAAGCTACGAACCTTAGAGAGAACTTATGCTAAGTAACATAAACAGGTGCAAAAGAACAGATATTGTATGATTCCACTTATGTAGGTACTAAGAGTAGTTAAACTCAGAGACAGAAGTAGAAGGTGGGTGGCTAGGGATTTGGAGGAGGCAGGTATGGAGAGCAGAAAATGAGTTCAATTTTTTTTTTGGGGTGTGTGTGTGTGTGTGTGTGTGTGTGTGTGTGGTGTTGGGGATTGAACCCAGAGCCTTATACATGCAAGGCAAGCACTTTACCAACTGAGCTATATTCCCAGCCCAGAATATGAGTTCAGTTAAGGAAAATAAAAAGTTCTGAAGATTAAGTGATGGTTACTCAGCAATGTGAATGTACTTAATGCAAAATAATTGTACACTAAAAAATAGTTTTAAGCTGGGTGCAGTGGCGCACATCTGTAATCCCAGTGACTTGGGAGTCTGAGGCAGGAGGATCATGAGTTCAAAGCCAGCCTCAACAAAAAAGTGAGGCACTAAGCAACTCATGAAACCCTATCTCTAAATAAAATACAAATAGGGCCAGGGATGTGGCTCAGTGGTTGAGTGTCCCTGAGTTCAATCCCTGGTACTCTTTAAAAAAAAAAAAAAGTAGTTTTAAACTGGTGTGGTGGTGCATACCTGTAATCCCAGTGACTCAGGAGGCTGAGGCCAGCTCAAACAACTTAGGAAGACCCTGTCTCAAGATGAAAAATAAAAAGGGCTGCTGAGGATGTAGCTCAATGGTAAAGTGCCCCTCAGTTCAACTCTCAGTAAAAAAATTAAAAAATAAATAAAAATGGTAAATTTTCTACTATGTATATTTTAAAATAATGATAAAAAAGTTTAAAAAAATAACATTAAAGACAGACATGGAGGGCTGGGGTTGTGGCTCAGTGGTAGAGCGCTTGCCTAGCATGTGTGAGGCATTGGGTTCGATCCTCAGCACCACATAGAAAACTAAATAAATAAAATAAAGATGTTGTGTCTATCTACAACTAAAAAAAAAGATAAGACATGGAAAGCAGTTCATCATGTAGTAATAAGTAAAAAAAAAAAAAAAGCAGCAGAAGTACATCCCATGTTTTGGAAACTCTTAATGTACAGAAGAGTCTGAATATGCACCAAGAACTTAACACTGATGCTCCCTACTGCATGGAGGGGTGGGGATTAAATGTGGTTTTAAATTTAGTCCTTTATGTTCTATAATGAAATCTATAATTTTTCTCCAGAGAGACTCTATTTCTCTAACATGTATGACTTCTGTAATTTTATTTTGAAGCAGTGGCTCAAATGAGACCAAATACTTAACCCATCACTGCCTTTATGAAATGAATATATGTGTCTTTTTTTGATTAAAGTCAAGATTCAAAGCCTCAGAGCGCCAGATGTGGTGGTGCATGCCTGTAATCCCAACGACTTGGGAGGCTAAGGCAGGAGGATTGTGAGTTCAAAGCCAGCCTCAGCAATTCAGTGAGGCTCTGAGCAACTTAGCGAGACCCTGTCTCAAAATAAAACATAAAAAGGGTTGGGTTGTGGCTCAGTGGTTAAGTGCCCCAGGTTCAATCCCTGGTACCAAAATAATTAACTAACTAACTAACTAAATAAATAAATAATTTAAAGCCTCAGAGAGTGTAATGTACAGAGATGACCCCTGAAGGAAGAAACTCACCAACTTTGAGGAAAGTTTTTAGTTCCAAGGGTCGCAGCACTGGTTGCTTTTCTATGCGACCGTAAGTTTCTGCTATGCACTCCACTTCCACTTTGGGGCATTTAAACAGCTCATAAGTCCCATCTCGGTTCTGGATAAAGCTACGGGTGATTTCCAAGGGCATCTGGATACCAGGACAAAAGAAGAAAGGTGAGACATGGAAAACTTTCAAAGTAGACAAATACCTGGATGGCAATAAATCTTTTACGATTCCTTCTTTCTTGTTAAGTGCCAATGAATTACAACTTTCCTTTGTATTTCTGAGTAAATCCTGTTCACAAATCTGCCTTTTCTCCTTTACATCATTTCTGGCTTTCCTTAATTCGAACTCCAGCAAAATCATATACCAATTGAACCTGTAAGATCTTCACAACTACAGGACTGCTACTGACACAGACATGCTCTAAAATCAGTTTCATTACTTCCCCTCCTGGCAGCTTTCTTCTGAACAGTGTTTTGATAGCACTTACGGCTCACCTCACATCCTGTGTGCTTCACACTGTCCTAGGACTGAGCCAGATAGAGTCTGAACCAAAAAGCAGGGTGGCCCTGAGCAAGCTAACTTCTCAGGGCCTGTTTTCTCATCTGCAAAACTCAGTGCCTACCCATGCATGGCTGGGAGGGTAAAAGAGACAATGTAGGTAAATAATGACCAGGAGAAGCTGGTCAATGATCACTGGCTCTTTCTCCTAACCTGCCTTTGCCTTGGGTTGCTTTGATGCTTTCCTGAATGCCACCTATTCTAGGCTAGGAGCTGCCTCTGGACACCCTGCATTTAAAGTTCCCAAGTCTTTAGTGCTAACACAGGCCTTTTCCTGGGTTCATAGGAAAGTTCCATAGCTACCAAACAACTTATTCTTTTTCTGAACATAAAAATGCTTTGCCACTGAGGTAGTCTTAATGTATCAAATCACACTATGCTGAATTTTCTACAATATTCCTTCTCAAATTTTCGAGATCTGTTTGAAAATTTTTAAAATGTCTATTGTGTCCCTGGTGAAAGACAATGATAATTAAGGGCCATTTCTCTTGCAAGAACCAAATTACACTTTGGGAAGGAGGGTTTAATTGTACCCACTTGACTTTACAAAGAGTACATCATCTAAAGTAACTCATATCCTTTCTAGCTGCCTGCTAATCAAATCTAGGGGTCATCATAGCTACTATGGGATCATTACTGAATTTATAAGACCCTGCTTTCTGAATCTGAAGGCAGAGAAAAATTATACTTTAAGACATCTTTTTATTGTTGGTGGGATTGAAACCATGGCTTTGTGCATGCAAGGCAAGCACTTCATCATCGGCTACATCTCTAGCCCTTAGAATTTTTTTTTTTTTTTTTTAATTTTGAGACAGGGTTTCAGGAAGTTGTCAAGGCTGGCTTTGAACTTGTGATCCTCCTGCCACAGCCTCCCAAGTAGCTGGGATTACAGGCATGTGCCACCATATCTGTTTATGACAATTTTTTAAAGTGGGAATACCCAGTAAAATCAGAGTCAGAACTGTAACAACTACTTCTGAATAACTTCTGGCATGAAAAAAAGGAACTCAGAACTGGCAAAGATCTCAGGGAACTGCTGCAAACTTACTCCCTACACTAGCTTCCCTCCCTGCCCTCCCACTACTGTAGAAATAAACTCTTACCTCTGGGGTATCTAAGATTTGCTTAACTTGTAGAATATTAGTGATATGCCAGGTGTACTTGGAAAAGGTTCCCAGTGGCAAGGCATCTTTTCGAACAAAAGCTTCAATGTAAAAAAGGGACAAAATTAGACTACCAGACAATACCATTCCCTTTCACTGTATTTGTTACTCAATTTCTAGAGTTCAATGCAATGCTACTTTTTCCTTATATAATCTCAACACTTTTTTTTTAATCTTGAACATATTTTTATTGTTGCATGAATCATACTGTATGGCAATGACTTCCTTACATGGTTTTTGTCCACTGCTATTAAAAAAAAAAAGTGAGATAATCACATCTCACAGAATATTTTCTTGCCTGTTCTTCTTTCTATTATCTATTATAGAGGGGGAAAAAGCTTACCACAATCCTCAAAGGCTAACTACAATCATGCATCATAATAATAGCAACTGTATGCCAAATGCTTACAAGTGCCAAATTTAATCTTCAAAATAAAACTATGAAGTAAGTACTAGTATTATCTCTATTTTATAGGTGAAGAAACTAAGGCATAGAGAGCCTAACAATTTCATCCAGGGGCACACAGTACTAACTCTTACATTTAACTGAAGCATGTCTCAATCTAAGTTCTGTCCTGGTAAACCTCTGCTACTTTAGGCACATACTGCAGGGAGCCCCAACTCCCAGGGTGTCCACCAAAAGATTAGGAAGTTCATGGGAGGATTAAGCAGATAGCTTTGTGGAATATTACAGAAAGAACTTTCCTATAAGACTGTTAGACCCTATGTTTTAGTCAGCTTTTTCACTGCTGTGACCTAGAATCTCAACACTTTAGTTTTTCTTTTGGTACCAGAAATTGTACCAGCCCAGATGCTTAGAGGCTCACCAAGTTGCTGAGGCTGCCTTTAAACCTGTGATTCTCCTGTGCCAGCCTCTCAAGCTACTGCATTTATAGATGTCCACCACTGCACTCATTGAATCTCAACACTTTAAAAAAAATTTATTTTTCATTGTAGATGGACACAATACCTTTATTTTATTTATTTATTGTTTTATGTGGTGCTGAGGATCAAACCCTGTACTTCACACATGCTAGGCAAGCATTCTACCACTGAGCCACAATCCCAGCCCAAATCTCAACACTTTAAAATATATAGCAGGGTTTGGCAGATATGTGACAAATCTAGTGATAAAGATTTCTGCTATGTGAAGTCTCTAGTGCTCCTTTTGAGATCCTACTTATTTTTGATACCTTAGAAACTTGTAAAGGTATGTGCACAGGACTCCACTTTAAAATAGACTCTTACTACTTCAGATGTTACAGCTTAAATTAAATTATAGTCTTTAAAATAATTACGTAAACACTTGTCTTACAAGCATGAAGCCCTGGGTTTAATCCCCAGCACCTCAAAAAACAAACAAACAAACAAACAAACAATTACATGGAGTTTAAGATTTCTAACATGACTGCCAATCCTGCCAATCCACTGCCTACATGCCAGATTATATGTAGTTCCACCAAAGAGCCTAGAAAAATAGCCAATGGATGGGTTGAAATTACTGTATTAGGTCTCAAGTTTAAACTGGAAGAAAGACTCTACACTGCTTCAAAAGTCAGATTGTTAAGCTATGAACACAAAGATTTATATGTCCCCAAACATAGTGACTCACAGCTTGCAATGTTCAAAAAATGAGTTAAAACTCAAGAAGTCACTATTGTATCAAAGAATAATTTACTGAATAACACTGGTTTCTTCGTGTAGTTACTCTTGGCCATTTGCCACTAAATAATATATTTTTTGTTTTTTTAAAGAGAGAGAGAGAGAGAGAATTTTTTTAATATTTATTTTTTAGTTATTGGCAGACACAACATCTTTGTTTGTATGTGGTGCTGAGGATCGAACCCGGGCCACACGCATGCCAGGCGAGTGCGCTACTGCTTGAGCCACATCCCCAGCCCAATAATATTTTTTTTCATCCATTTCCTTTCCTTATTTCCTGTACTATTTAATAAGTGTCTTGAGATCCCTAGAAGAGAGATGTTAATAAGCACTGGAACAATATAATAAAGTGTTAGAGTTAGGTATGTATCTCAGTGGTAGAGTCCATTCTTAGCATGTGTAAGGTCCTGGATTTAGTTCCCAGCACCAAATATATAAAGTTCAAAGCCTATAAATTACTCCCCTTTATCAAATGTTGAAAAAAAAAAGATTTTAAAAACCAAAAGGTTTTAATTTATATATAATCTACTTCCAAGAAGCTGGTCCAAATAACTACTAGGGCCTGCAATGCTTTTGCAGAAATTAGTTCCTACTTAGAAATTTCAAACTTACCTACTTACCTATCTATCATCATTCAATCGTTTATCTATCTTACAGTACAGGGAATTGAACTCAGGGGAGCTCTATAGCTAAAATACAACTCCAGCCCTTTTTATTTTTTAGACAAGGTTTGCTAAATTGCAGAGACTGGCCTCAAACTTACAACCCTCCTGCCTCCGCCTCTGGAGTATCTGGGATTATAGGTGTGGCCACCACACCTGGTCCTGCTGTGCTCTTAATTGTTCTTTTACCAAGCTTATGTTTTCTTAATTTTTCTTCTAACCTCTTACTGGAATAAGTAAGAAAAGGGCCTTTGAAGAGTGTGGTCACTATTCCAAGAGCAAATTATTGAAGGCTTCATGCTCCAAGCATGTCTAGAAAGTTCTACACAAATTTTTTCTCAATAATTCTCTAAGGTCAAATATCCATTGCTATTCCTAAAGGAGAATTCTGTACCTGTGGTAGAGTTGGGGAGACGTTTTTTTGCACTTCCTATTGATATTCTCTGTTGCAGCGCATCAAAAAAGGACTGAGGAATGTGGAACACCAGTGGCTCTGGTTTGCCTACAGAAATAAGAAGGAAGTCATTTAAAAAACTCAGTGGGCTTTCTGATGTGCAGAGAGAGGTAAAGGAAGAGAAATGAAGGAGCAGTAACAACCACACTCCTGGAGTTTCTTTACACAGAAGCAAAAATAAGGCTCAGATGGACCTTTATGAGTCAAGAAGTCATCATCCCTATTCTTGTGCCCTTCAATCATAAAACACATGGCAGACCCTTGTTTTCCATTAAGGATAACTTTTGAATCCCCAATTTTGTAAATATCACCATGCTCATTTTTTTCCCTTAAAGGATATGTGAAATGAGCTGAGAACATTGAGGCCAAGCTGAGGAAAACCTAATCATCTGCATCTACTTGATTCATTCCTGCTCACTATCCCTGGTCACTTTGCTATTTGCATTCATATCTAAGCAAAGTATGCTCTTACCTGGATGGTCAGGAAAATGATTGCTGAGAGACTGCAAAACTAGGACACTGCTTATCCAGTAAGCATCAGTTGTTCTAAGAATGTTCTGAAGACAGGTAAAATATTTGAAAAGCACTGAGATCTCTCAAAGAAACCTGGGCCAACAAAAAGTCAAGAGGTACATCCAGGAAGGTCAAATTTCTTTTTATTTAAAAAAAAAAATTTATGAAGGTCAAATTTCTGTGTTTATCCACATGGTTTTGGATGTTTTCTCTCTGCTTGCACTAGCCCTTGGGAGAAATGTTTAAGGAAAACTTGGAATTTATTTTTCTTGCTCCCCAGAATTCTCATTTTGTTCATTTATTGGTACTGGGGTTGGAACCTGTGGTGTGCTACCACTGAGTTACATCCCCAGCTCCTTTTCTTTTTGAGACATGGCCTCAAATGTGTGATCCTCTTGACTTAGTCTCTGAAGTTGCTGGGATTACATATATGTACCATCTTGCTCTGTTTCAAGGAACTTTATTTATTTATAAATATTTTTTTTTAGTTATAGATGGACACAATATTTTTTTTTTTTTTTTAAGTTTTTCAGTGGACACAACATCTTTATTTTTATTTGTATGTGGTGCTGAGGATCAAACCCAGCGCCGCGCACATGCCAGGCAAGCACACTACCACTTGAGCCACATCCCCAGCCCGGACACAATATTTTTTATTTATTTATTTTTATGTGGTGCTGAGATTTGAACCCAGTGTCTCATGCATGCAAGGCAAGTGATCTACCACTGAGCTACAACTCCAGTCCCGAGGATCTTTATTTTTTAAAATGATGTTCATTAGCTAGAATATATTCAACAAATAACATCAAGATGATATGAGGTCTGTGAAGATGTTATGAGGAGTGTTTGATGAATTGAGATGTATCGCTTGGAAAAAAGAAGACTTGTTAAGCAAGTCAAGGGGTCTATGTGTATGCAGTGGCAGGGACTGGTTTTTGGAAATGAAACCACACCTACCATGTAGCTAGAACACAGAACTAAAAGCAATAAAAAGTATTATGTTATGAGCTCAAAAAGCACTGAACAAAGCCTGGAAACCATCCACTGAGGATGTGTTCAAGGTGATGGGCAAGGACAGCTGAGTACCTGCCTCTGACATCAATGAGTTCCATTAGGCTACAACAAATCACACCCAAATCCAGCCTGCACTCTCCAATATTCGTTAGCATGTCTATATAATCCACCCCCGCACCAGTACTGGAGTTTGAACTACTGATCTACATCTCCCGACCTTTTTATTTTCTAAACTGAGACGGGGTCTCACTAAATTACCTAGGTTGGCCTCAAACTTGTAATTCTCCTGCCTCATCCTCCCAAGTAGCTGGGGATTACATGTGTGCACCACCACTTCTGGTACCATGTTTATGTAATTTGATATAACTATTTCAGTCTCACATGTTTAGGTTTTCTCTAAGCCCCCCCTCCCCACACTTTGATTTTAAGTTTGAGGGTTAGAATAATCTATTTTAAAGCTTTGCTATTTCTTTTAGCAAACACATAAAACACACAGACAAGAGCAAGGGAATCTACCTTTACTTGTTATTTGCTGTGTTTTCTCTTCTATGTCTAAACTCATTTTGTAGGTGCTAAACTTTAATTAGGATTAAATAAATGATTTAGTTATGATTATTCCTTTCTATCAACTTTCTACTTTCATGTGGCCCAACGCTCTCTGGATTAAAGTGCACTTATTTTTCTTATCAAAACAGAGTAGAACTATAGCAAAATTACATTAATTTCTTCTACTTAATGCAACAGCCCAATTGGATGACCAATACTTACCATCAAACTGATAGTGCATGGTTTGATGAATACGTTCTGTCACACTGGCCAGCCAGTCTTGGAAGGATAGGGTCACTTGTGCCTCATCTAACAGCTGGCCACATGCTAGAAAAAGAAGAAGAAGAAGAAAAAAAACCTTCTTCTCAATGTTATTTCTTTCAGAATAAATAACTAAAGTTTGAAAAAGTTATATAGAGTTTGTACAGAAAAAAAGTACATGAAGCTGAAATTCAAAGAAAGTAGTTGGGAGTAAGTGAAACAGATTCTGGGACATTGTTTTTTCTTTTGTTTAAAAAAATTTTTTTGGTAGTTGTAAATGAACAGCATGCCTTTATTTTATTTGTTTATTTTTATGTGGTACTAAGGATCGAACCCAGTGCCTCACATGTGCTAGATGGGAGCTCTGTCACTGAGCTATAGCCCCAGCCCTAGGTTTTGCTTCTTAATTAACATAATAACTATACATATGTATGGGGGACAGTGTGATAATTCAATAGACCTATTGTTTTTAAAGAAATCATTGAGAAAAATAAATGAAAGTTCTTAAAGACTGGTAGGTTTAAGGTTATTAACCATAGAAAGTAGGTTTTTTTTGGTGGGGTACCAGGGATTGAACTCAGGGGCACTCAACCACTGAGCCACATCCCCAGCCCTATTTTGTTTAGAGAAAGGGTCTGAGTTGCTAAGCGTTTTGCTTTTGCTGAGGCTGGCTTTGAACTCAAAATCCTCCAGCCTCAGCATCCTGAGCTGCTAGGATTACAAGCATGTGCCACCATGCACAGCAGTTAGTAGATTTTAATAGCATGGTCTCATATAATGGCTGCTTCAGAGATCTATAATCAGTTCTATTCCTGCTGAGTACTAACCTATTTGCTTAAGCCCTCTCAATTATAAAGCTATTTGTTTCCTATCAAGGTTAAGTACAGAATCAACTGAGTGATGCCTTAGTAACTCAACTAGGAGTTGCTATGATACCTTTACACTTAACTCTAAAACTTTGTATTCTAAAATGCTAATTCATTATAAAATGGAAGGGTCAAATCTGTTTTTTTTTAAGAGAATTTTTTTAATGTTTATTTTTTAGTTATTGGCGGACACAACATCTTTGTTTTTTGTATGTGGTGCTGAGGATTGAACCCGGGCCGCATGCATGCCAGACGGGTGAGCTACTGCTTGAGCCACATCCCCAGCCCCTGAAAGGGTCAAATCTTACAGCCCTAGAGTAAACAACTGGGAAGGGGCTGGGGATGTGGCTCAAGCAGTAACGAGCTCGCCTAGCATGCGTGGGGCGCTGGGTTCGATTCTCAGCACCACATATAAATAAAATAAAGATGTTGTGTCCATAGAAAACTAAAAAATAAATATTACTGGGAAATAACGTAACAAGTGGTGAGTTTGATGGGTACAGAGTTCAGAGTCTAGAGACTGTGGGACATAGGATCCCCATTCCATCATGTACCCAGGATCCATGTCTCAACTTCCTCTTCTCTAATATGAGGGAATGAATCTGGATGACCTCCAAATTCACAAATCGTTCACAGATCTACCATTCTACTCTATTTCTTCTAAAATATCTTCACATGTGCCAGACATGGTGGTACATGCCTGTAATCCCAGTACTTGGGAAACTGAGGCAGGAGAATTGCAAGTTTGAGGCCAACCTCAGCAATTTAGTAAGACCCTAAGAAACTTAGTAGAGCCTGTCTCAAAAAATAAAAAGAACTGGGGCCAGGCGCAGTGGTGTATGCCGATAATCCCAGCGACTCAGGAGGCTGGGGCAGGAGGATCAAGGTTTCAAAGCCAGCCTCAGCAACAGAAAGGTGCGAAGCAACTCGGTGAGACCCTGTCTCTAAATAAAATACAAAACAGAGGGCTTGGGTTGTGGCTCAGATGTAGATCACTTGCCTAGCATGTGTGAGGCACTGGGTTCGATACTTAGCACCACGTAAAAATAAAATAAAGGTATTATTTTATTAGTTGTGGGTAGACACAATACCTTTATTTTATTTTTAATAAAATAAAGGTATTGTGTCTACCCACAACTAAAAAAATAAATGTTAAAAAAGAGAAAAAACTCTCATTTAAAAAAATAAAATAAAATACAAAATAGGGCTGGGGATGTGGCTCCATGGTTGAGTGCCTGAGTTCAATCCCTGGTACCACCCCCCCCACCCCCGCAAAAAAGAACTGGGGAAGTAGCTCAATGGTAAAGCACCCTGGGTTCAATTTCCAGTACCAAAATAAATAAATAAACAAACATTGCCATAACTACTATTCATTTAAACTAAAATTATATGTAAATACATACAATGATAATTTGAATGGAGGCCATTGTCCTTTTCTTTTTTAGTACAAGGGACTGAATCCTGAGGTACTTAACCACTGAGCCACAACTACAGCCCTTTCTATATTTTATTAAAGCCTCATTGAGTTCCTGGGGCTGGCCTTGAATTTGTAATCCTTCTGCCTCCCTCCTGAGTTGCTGGGATTATAGGAATGCGCCACAACACTCAACATCTTTTTTCTTTGCACTGAAAGAAGTGATGAAAAATTGTTCAAAATCTTCTATTTGATATTGTCTATGTTTACTTCCTGACTATCCAAAACCATAAATAGAAGGTGCAAGTTCTCAATAAAACAGTTACAGATATTCAATATTATAATACCATATAGCGTGTATTGGTCTTATTTTAAATTCAGGGTATAAGAGTAAGGCTGATGTCCTGATTTTAATCTGTCAGTCATAGTATATGGCCAGCCACATCACAACAAGTATTCAATAAATACTGCCAAAATTGAACCAAATTATTTCTATATAATTTATATGAACAGTTGATTCCAAAATTTTCAAGCTTGCCACATCGATGTTCATAGCAGCACAATTCACAATAGCTAGACTGTGGAACCAACCCAGATGCCCTTCAATAGATGAATGGATAAAAAAAAAATGTGGATTTATACACCATGGAGTATTACGCAGCACTAAAAAATGACAAAATCATGGAATTTGCAGGGAAATGGATGGCATTAGAGCAGATTATGCTAAGTGAAGCTAGCCAATCCCTAAAAAACAAATGCCAAATGTCTTCTTTGATATAATGAGAGCAACTAAGAACAGAGCAGGGAGGAAGAGCAGGAGGAAAAGATTAACATTTAACAGAGACATGAGGTGGGAGGGAAAGGGAGAGAAAAGGGAAATTGCATGGAAATGGAAAGAGACCCTCATTGTTATACAAAATTACATATAAGAGGCTGTTAGGGGAATGGGAAAAAAAACTAGGAGAGAAATGAATTACAGTAGATGGGGTAGAGAGAGAAGATGGGAGGGGAGGGGAGGGAGGATAGTAGAGGATAGGAAAGGTAGCAGAATACAACAGTTACTAATATGGCATTATGTAAAAATGTGGATGTGTAACCGATGTGATTCTGCAATCTGTATTTGGGGTAAAAATGGGAGTTCATAACCCACTTGAATCTAATGTATGAAATATGATATGTCAAGAGCTTTGTAATGTTTTGAACAACCAATAAAAAAAAAAAAAAAGAAAACACAAAATTTTCAAGCTTAGTTAATTCTGAGTAGAGAAGAGATACATTTAAATTCATAAATTATGTTCAAAATTAAGTCATTCTACTGGCTGTGGTGCCACATGCCTGTAATCCCAGCAGCTGAGATCAAAGGATCTCAAGTTTAAAGCCACCCTTAGAAATTTAGTGAGACTCTAAGCAACTTGAGACCCTGTCTCAAAATGAAAAACAACAGGGGGGCTGAGGATGTGGCTCAATGGTTAAACGCCCTGGGTTCAATCTCTGGAAAAAAAAAAAAAAATTAAGTCATTCTGTCTCATTAATTCAGAGCAACAGTCATGCCACTGCTCTTAGATATGTTTTCAAGCTTCACTGACTCTGGAAACAGTCTATATTTTATCTTTCTCAACAAATACTTTTCACTGCATAATTATAAAATATATTATTTTTTCCTTCTACTTTGAATCTCATACCAACTACATTATAGGTAAGAAGCAATAAAAGGAACACATACACATTTTAAAAAATACCTGCTACCAAAACATGTTAGTAATTTTTTTTTTTATAGTGCTGGCATTTGAACCCAGGGCCTCACAAATGCTAAGTAAGTGTCCTACCACTGAGCTACACCCACAGACCCATGTCAGTAATTTTTAATTTAAAAATATAATTTAGGGGCTAGAAGTGTAGTTCAATCGTAGCATGTGTAAAGCCCCAGGTTCATTCCTCAGCACTGTAAAAACAAAAGACATAATTTGGTTTTTTGTTTATTTGTTTTTAGAAATCTCTAAGGCCTTTGTGTGTGTGTATGTGGGGGAGGTAACAGGGAATGAACCCAGTGGCGTTCCACACTGAGTTAGATCCCCAGCCTTTTTTGTTTTTTTTTAATATTTTTTAATTGTCAGTGGATCTTTATTTTATTTATTTGTTTTTTTAAAATACTTTTTTTTTTTAAAGAGAGAGAGAGAATTTTAATATTTATTTTTTAGTTTTCGAGGGACACAACATCTTTGTTTGTATGTGGTGCTGAGGATCGAACCCAGGCTGCACGCATGCCAGGCGAGCGCCTACCGCTTGAGCCACATCCCCAGCCCCTATTTTATTTATTTGTATGTGGTGCTGAGAATTGAACCCAGGGCTTCAAATATGTTAGGCAAGTGTTCTACACTAAGGACAACCCCAGCCCCCATTTTCATTTTTGAGATAGTATGTTACTAAGTTGCAGAGGCTGGCCTCAAATTTATGACCCTCTTGCCTTAGCTTCCAAAGCAGCTGGCAAGTAACTGGGTGTGTGTGCATAGAGTTCCATGCAATATTTTCATGCACTACCATGCCCACCTTTTTTTTTTTTTTTTGGTACTGGGGATTAAATCCAGGGGCACACTACTACTGAGTTATATCCCCATCCCTTTTTGTTCTTTTATTTTGAAACAGGGTCTCACTTAGTTGCTTAGGGATTTGCTAAAATGCCAAGTCTGGCCTTGAACTTGTGATCCTCCTGTCTTAGCCTGCTGAGAGGCTGAGATTACAGGCGTGCACCACTGTGCCTGGCTCCATGCCCAGCTTTAAGGCTTTTCAAATGTTGTTTAATAACATTTTTGAGTCAGGTGCAGTGGCACACACCTGTAATCCCAGCGGCTCCGAAGGTTGAGACAAGAGGATCGTGAACTCAAAGCCGGACTCAGCAATCTCGAGGCGCTTAGCAACTCATTGAGACCCTGTCTCTAAATAAAATACAAAATAGGGCTGGGGATGTGGCTCAGTGGTTGAGTGCCTCTGTGTGGCTTGGGAGGCTGAGGCAGGAGGATCTCGAGTTCAAAGCCAGCCTCAGCAAAAGCGAGATGCTATACACCTCAGCGAGACCCTGTCTCTTAATAAAATACAAAATAGGGCTGGGGATGTGGTTCAGTGGTTGAGTGCCACTGATTAAATCCCTGGTACCCCCCGAACAAAACAAAACCAAAAACATTTTTGAGATAATTATATATGCAATTATAAGAAACTTAAAGTTTATATACCCTACACCCAGATTTCCCCAATAATATTTCGTAAAATTATAGTACAATATCACAATCAGGACAACGACATGGAGGCAATCCAGTGAGCTTATTCATATTTCACTCGTTTTACATGGACTTGTGTATAGTTCCATGCAATATTATCATGTGTAGATTTGTGTGACTGCTGCTTCAGACAATACATAAAACAATTCTGTCCCAAGATTCCTTTCTATTCACCACACCTGGCAGCATCTATTAATCTATTTTTGGTCTCTATGATTTTAGTTATAATTTATTTTTGAGCATGATTTGAAATTGTTGGAAAAGGAAAGACCCGAGCTCAGATAAATTCATATAAAAGTATTTATAATATCAGCACTTTTTGGGAGAGACAACATGCAGCATGTCTTGATTATACTGCTTCTGACTTTAGGGTGACTTAACACCACTGCAGCCTATTCTAGGGAAGGGAAACTTACCCTGCCTTTTTAATGAAGAAGCAACCACGGGTTTTTTCAGGCCACTCTTCCTTAGATTACTGCTCACTGCATCTGGAGGCATTAGTGAATTGTTCATCTGTGCACCTGAATCACAAATCATTTACAGTATTTAAACGTTTCTGCAGAATATATATTGACTAGATATTAATTTCTAAGGATTCTAAAACATATAATCAATCTGTCTTTGCTAATTTCTAGGCTACCTTCACAGGTTTGTTTGTTTTTTTAATTTATATATGACAGCGGAATGCACTACAATTTATATTACACATATAGAACACAATTTTTCATATCTCTGGTTGTATACAAAGTATAGTCACACCAATTCATGTCTTCATACATGTACTTTGGATAATGATGACCATCATATTCCACCATCACTTTTAACCCCATGCCCTCCCTTCCCTTTCCACCCCTCTGTGCTATCTAGAGTTTGTCTATTCCTTCCATGCTTCCCCTCCCCACCTCACCATGAATCAGCCTCCTTATAACAGAGAAAACATTTGGCATTTGGTTTGTTGGGATTGGCTAACTTCACTTAGCATTATCTCCTCCAACGCCATCCATTTACCTGCAAATGCCATGATTTTATTCTCAATCCTTAGCAGGAAGAGTGAAGCAGGTGACATCACTATACCAGACCTTAAACTATACTACAGAGCAATAGTAACAAAAACAGCATGGTATTGGCACCAAAACAGACTGGTAAACCAATGGTCAGAATAGAGGACACAGAGACTAACCCACAAAATTACAATTATATTATATCAGACAAAGGTGCCAAAAACATGCATTGGAGAAAAGATAGCCTCTTTAACAAATGGTGCTGGGAAAACTGGAAATCCATATGCAACAAAATGAAATTAAACTCCTATCTCTCACCATGCACAAAACTCAACTCAAAATGGATCAAGGACCTAGGAATAAAACCAGAGACCCTGCATCTAACAGAAGAAAAAGTAGGTCCTAATCTCCATATGTGGGATTAGGCCCCAATTTCCTTAATAAGGCTCCTATGGCACAAGAATTAAAATCAAGAATCAAATGAGATGGATTCAAACTAAAAAGCTTCTTCTCAGCAAAAGAAACAATCAATGAGGTGAATAGAGAGCCTACAGAATGGGAGCAAATATTTACCACAAGCCATCAGATACAGCACTAATCTCTAGGATATATAAAGAACTCAAAAATTTAACACCAAAAAAGAAATAACCCAATCAATAAATGGTCCAAGGACCTGAATAGACACTTCTCAGAAGATGATATATAATCAATCAACAAATATATGAAGAAATGTTCATCATCGCTAGCAATTAGAGAAATGCAAGTCAAAACTACTCTAAGATTTCACCTCACTTCAGTCAGAATATCAGGTATTATGAATACAAACAACAATAAGTGTTGGTGAGGATATGGAGAAAAAGGTACATTCACACACTGCTGGTGGGACTGCAAATTGGTGCAGTCATATGGAAAGCAGTATGGAGATTCCTTGGAAAATTGGGAATGAACTACCATTTGACCCAGCTATCCCTCTCCTCAGTCTATACCCAAAGGACTTAAAAACAGCATACACAGCCACATCAGTGTTTATAGCAGCACAATTCACAATAGCTAAATTGTGGAACCAACCTAGATGAATGGATTAAAAAAATGTGGCATGACACAGTAGAATATTAGTTAGCTTCACAGTTTTTTTGTTTTTTTTTCTTCTGGTGCTGGGGATCGAACCCAGGGCCTCATGCTAGGTAAGTGCCTTACCACTGGGCTACATCCCCAGCTCCTAGCCTTAACCATTTACACATACAATTTAAACTTTTTATGCTCTTTATAGGAAATTGGAGGGTAGGGGATAGAAGTAAAAGAAAAAAAAAAAGAAGTCACCCACTGTTTTCACCTCTCAGATAATCATAACTAACTTTCCAGGGACCTATATTCTATTTTCTTCTGTCACTAGTTTGTTTTGCTAGTTTTGTGATTTTTAAGTAACTACAATTGCATCAGGATTGCCAGAATAGCAAAAAATTTTCTTTTGAATTTCTGAATAAGCAATAAATATTTTTTTAAATATGTTCCAAATGTTACATGGGAGGTATTTATACTAACAATTGTTATTTATCTTAAATTCAAGTTTGAGCACTCTGTACTTTATCTGAGCATATGAATGACCTAAACACTTCCTCAATTCTGGTTTTTGTTTTGTTTTGCAGTATTGAGTATTGAACCCATGTGTTTTTGGTAACCACTGAACTACATCTCTAGCCCTTTTTAATTTTAATTTAATTTTTTTGTGGGGGTGAGCACCAGGGATAGAACTCAGAAGCACTTGACCACTGACTCACATCCCCAGCCCTATTTTGTATTTCATTTAGAGACAGGGTCCTCACTGAGTTGCTTAGCCCCTTGCTTTTGATGAAGTTGGCTTTGAACTCGAGATCCTCCTGCCTCAGCCTCCTGATCCTCTGGGATTACAGCCGTGCACACCATGCTCTGCCTTTTTATTTTTCATTTTTAGACAGAATCTCACTAAGCTGCTGAGGCTCGCCTTGAATTTAGGATCGTTCTGCCTCAGGCTGCTGAGTTCATTGGGATTACGGGCATGTACCATGAAACCTAACCATTTTAAGATTCTTAACAAATACTGCAAGCTATTTTTAAAAATGATTTTATCAACTTATACCACATTAGCCATGCCCAAGACCCCAGAATTTTGTTTTTGGAGGTGAGGGTATTGGGGATTGAACTTCAGGGCATATGACCACTGAGCCCCAGCCCCAGCCCTTTTTTGTATTTTGAAACAAGGTCTCACTGAGTTGCTTAGCACCTTGCTTTTTGCTGAGGCTGGCTTTGAACTCCACTCCTCCTGCCTCAGTCTCCCCAGCTGCTGGGATTACAGGTGTGTGCCACCATGCCCATCTAAGACCCCAGATTTCACCTTTGCCCGCAGTCTCATCATTTTAAAAAATCTTTGCTAATTTGGTTACAAAAGTTATTTAGTTTCACTTTTGAATTTCTAAAAGGCTTGCATGAGTCTATTTACTAGTGAGTTTGCAATTTGTTACACATGCATGCAGTGGATATTTTCTTTCCGTTTAGATTTCTTTTTTTGTGTGTGTGGTGCTGGGGATTGAACCCAGGGCCTTGTGCATGCAAGGCAAGCACTCTACCAACTGAGCTATATCCCAAGCCCTTGTTTAGATTTCTTGAAATTTATTTACTAGGGTATTTCAACATTTTTACAGATTTATATGAGTCCTTAACTGACATTAAATATTTGAATTAATATGTGTATATATGTGCATAGATGGTTCCTGATTTATGATGGTTTCACTTAGGAATTTTTGACTTTACTATGATATGAAAAACATCCATGTTCAGTAAAAACCCTAATTTGAATTTTCATCTTTTCCTGGGTTAGCAATATGTGGTATAATTCTCTGTGAGTGGCAGTAAGGTACAGATCCCAGTTAGTCACAAGATCCCTAGGGGAAACAATGGATACTCCACAGTGTACTATGTCACTAAGCTATGATGTTTGATAGATTAGTATATTAGATACATTTTCCTTTAAGATATTTTTAATTTATGATGAGTTTATCAGAATGTAACCTTCATAAGTCAAGGAACATTGTGTATGTGTATATGTGTGTATGTGTATTTGTGTGTTATGTATCTCCACTTGCTGAAAATACCAGCAAACTGTATTCCTAAATTAGAGTGAGAAATATAACTGTTATATTGTTACAAGTTTTTGATTCTGGAGATTGAATCCAGGGCCTTGTGTATGCTAAACACATGCTCTTCAACTGAACTATACCTTCAGCCCATCAGTTTTTAAAGTCCTCTGTGAAGGAAAACTTCAAAATGTTGTCCTAAGGCATATTAAAGTATAATAAGATTAGTCTGACTTTAGGGCTGGGATTGTGGCTCAGTAGTAGAGTGCTCGCCTAGCAGGCATTAGGCACTGGGTTCGATCCTCAGCGCCACATAAAAATAAAACAAAGATATTGTGTCCACCTAAAACTAAAAAATAAATATTAAAAAAAAAAAAAGATTAGTCTGACTTTAAATTTGGTTGGATCTTACTTTTGATCAGTAGAAGCAACTTTCAGCTTGACTTGATAAAGAATTATCAATGGAGGGCTGGCGTTTAGCTCAGTAGTAAAGTGGTTGCCTAGCATGTGTAAGGCACTGGGTTCGATCCTCAGCATCATATAAAAATTAAATAAATAGGGCTGGGGTTATAGCTCAGTGATACAGCGCTTGCCTACCACATGTGAGGCACTGGGTTTGATTCTCAGTACCACATATAAATAAATAAAATAAAGGTCCATTGACAACTAATTTTTTTTTAAAAATTAAATAAACAAACAGAATAAAGGTACTGTGTTCATTTTTTAAAAAAGGAATTATCAATGGGTAATAAAAAAAATCATAAAAAGGTCTGGGGCTGTAGCTCAGTGGTAAAATGTTTGTCTAGCATATGTAAGGCCTTGGGTTCAATCCCTAGCACCAAACACACACACACACACACGTGACTCCATAAGAACAAAAATGACTTCTCATAATTTCTAAGATTCAAGGAAAGATACAAAACAGTAAAACGACGGGCTGAGGATGTAGCTTAGTGGTAGAGCACTTCCTTAGCATGTTCAGGGACATGGTCTCAATCCCCAGCACTACATATACATGCCCATACTCACACCTACACACAACTACCTATAAAACAATACCCAGAGACTCTACCACCAAAAGAAACAAAATAGTTCCTCACCAGATACTTCATCCTTTTTCCTCTTCTTTGGCTTGGAGGCAGTAGACTCACAAGCTGATACAGATGATTCTGAATGGCAACCTATTTGGGGCACAATAATCTCTTTTAGACCTAAAAAATAAAAAAGATTTCTGAATTACTAATACTATCCAAGAGTAAGTATGGGCCCCCATTTAGGGAAAAACTAATTTATAAAAATCTAAATCCCCAACACAAAAGATGGAATGATTGCCGCTTTAAAATAAGTTCCTTGAGCCCGGCCTGATGGTGCATACCTTTAATTCCAGTGCCTTGGGATGCTGAGGCAGGAGGATCACAAGTTGGAAACCAGCCTCAGCAACTTAGTGATACCCTGCCTTAAAAAAATAAAAAGGGGGCTGGGGTTGTAGCTCAGTGGTAGAGTGCTTGCCTAGGACATGTGAGGCCCTGGGTTCAATCCTCAGGACCACATATAATAAATAAACAAAATAAAGGCATTATGTCCATCTACAACTAAAAATAAATTAAATAAATAAAAAGGGCTGGGGTTATAACTTGGTCGTAAAGCACCCTGGGTTCAATCCACAGTACCACATAAAAATAATGATAAAAATAAGTTCCTTGAAAAAATTCCCCAACACATATGCATTTATTCATAGATCATTAACTTGATAGAAGACTCTACAGAGTAATATAAAACTAAAAGTTGGGAGCTGCTACCTGCTAATGATCATGAAGAAAATCATGAAGAAATTAAAAGTGTACCGCTGGGCATAGTGGCACATGCCTGTAATTTTAGCAACTTGGGAGGCTGAGGCAGGATTTTAAGTTGGAGGTCATTCTCAGCAACTTAGATCCTATCTAAAAATAAAAATTAAAAAAAGGGCTGGTAATGTAGTTCCATGGTACAGGGCCCTTGGGATTGATCCCCAGTATCAGTACTGCCAAAAAAAAAAAAAAAAAAAAAAAATATATATATATATGTAAATGAAAACAAGAGACTTGATGAAGAAGCTTCTAAAGGTCTTTTGATTAAGGTGCTAGTTTTCCCTCATCTTCAGGTAGGAAACAAGAGTGAAAGGGATTTGTTCTTTTTTGCTGTTGTTGTTAACATAAAACAACTGTGAAGTAAAACAAAGTAAAGCTAAGTTTGCTAGATTTATTGCCTCAATAAAAATGCCCAACTCTCTTCATCAAATTTATCCATCCAACAAATCAACCAAGCAATCAACCTTTATGCTGACTGGGATTAAAAGAAGGAATGCTTTTCATTTGAATTATCCAGCAACTGTTTCTGAAGGTTGCCAGGACAATCTCCAAATCTATCAGTGAAACTCTTTCATTGCTATTTTAGAAAAACAGAGAACTACGCGTCAATCATACCACCTACCGCTGGAATCAAAATTTAGGAAGTCTGAGAATTCCTGAGCCAATGTCTCATCACTGGCAAAGGCACAGATGCAAGCAAAGAAATGAATGCATCTCTGGGCTGCCTCTTCCTTAGAAGAACTTGACTTGTGCGATTTCAGAGTCTGACAGGAGCAGAAGAAGCGGCGCTCAGGCAAGCTTTTGGCACTGATTTTCTGCACAAAAGATGTATGCAAATATCCCAAACTATGCTTCTGGCTTGCCTTGCATTTCACCACCAAGATGTTTTTAGTAATCCTCTGTACCAGGGGACCCGTGGGTTCTGTGGCCAACTGCCAAATGGTCTGTTTGGTTTCTGGGGAGGCCTGCATGGCATTCAAGACTGAACTCTTCAGGGTCAGAGGGGTAGCTTCTGCCTGGCAATTCACTGCCAGTTTGATGTGTTGGCATTGGTTTTCCACAACGCCTTGGGTAGCAGCTTTCAGGCAGGATGGGACGTAACACCGTCCAGAGCTCAGCTGAGTGATGATAGTTCCATCTACTGTCTGGATTGTCGTCTCTGAAACACCAAGCTCCACAAAGCATCGGTAATCAGGACCCCGGTCTCTTTGCCGTACAGAGTAGACCTGCAGATCAGAGCCTGTGATGATTTTGACAGCTTCAACACTAGGCTGCTTCCGTGCACCATAGCGAAATATGGTTCCACATGTCTTGTTCTTACAGCTCAGGCCCCGGGTTCCATTGTATGTGCCACAGCGGGGACACTTTCTGATTCCCCTCAATGTGGCCTTCCCCAAGTCAGACAAAAAAGCTGGGACTTTAGTCCTCAGAGAGTTTGGTTCCATTTTTCACAGGCCCTAGGAAGACAAGCCCATTAGGATGAGTACACAGTCACACACACACACACACACACACACACACACACAGCTGAAGTCACTTGTAATATTTAGCACAGTGTGTGTAAACTATCCAATATTTTGAAATCATATCACAAAACAACATAAATCTAAATCATCAAATGAAATAAAAAGTGGATAAAACTAGGGCTGGGGTTGTGGCTCAGTGGTAGAACACTTGTCTAGCACATGTGAGACACTGGATTCGATCCTCAGCATCACAAAAAAATAAAGGTATTGTGTTCAGCTACAACTAAAAAACATACTTAAAATAAATTGGATAAAACTTTTCTTCCTACTTCTCTATACATTTAAAAAATTCTACTGTAGCAACCAAAGCATTTTTCCACGATCTGTTCTGCACAGCATTTGAAGTTATTTCACCAAATTTGTTTTATCTGGGTTTTTGTTTTGTTTTTTGGTACTAGGGGCATTCTACCACTGAGATACAACCCCAACCCTTTAAAATTTTTTTTTTTGGTAAATTGTGAGGCAGGGTCTTGCTAAACTGCCCAGTCTGGCCTTGAACTTAGGATCCTCCTGCCTCAGCCTCCCAAATCACCGTGATTACAGGTGAGCACAACCACATCTAGTTATTTAATCAAATCTTTAATGCATAGATGTTTAACTTAAGCAAGGACTAGAGAACAGGAAAGACAGATTCTTTCCCTTTCTCCATTCCCCATAAAACCCAGTCCAGTCCTACCTGTACTAGCTTCCAGGGCATCTGAAAAACAGTGTAACCTGAATTTATAAGACTTAAAGTGTGTTTCGTTAGTTTGTGATGATCAGAGAGGACAGGTAAAGGCATGATCATTTGTAGAGTAAATGATACCGCTTAATACAAAGTCTTCTCAATTTTGAATTCTATGGTGTAACAATGCAGACATTCTGCCTCCTCCTTCTTGACCAGCCAATCGCAAAGCTCCTGCCCAATGTTCCACAGTCAAAGATTCCCACTTCCCTAAGTGGAGATTTTGGTGGTCTACAAGTAAAACAAGAAAAAAAATATTAATAACACACAAAGATGAGATGGTTCAGACAGAATACAGGCTGGGAGTACAGTTCAGTAGTAGAGCACAAACTTAGCATGTGTGAGAGCCTGGGTTCAATCTTCAGCACACACACACACACACACACACAAAAGATAACAAAAGAAATAAAAATCACAGAAGCTAAGTCTTTCACAATTATTTGAGAAATAGTTGACAAATTGTTATGGAAATGGTTAAATGTTTTATACTTCTAACTTCAAGAAAGTGAAACAATGTTAACTTTACTCCACCTCCAGTTGACAAGAACACCTAGAGCCATGATATAGAATTGGCCAAATGCTCATCTTTCCTATAAGTAATATATTACATTCCTAAGAGTGCTTTATGGCTAGGCTTCCTGTTGCCATGTCCTGAGCTGCTTTCCTCCACCATAATCTTCTACCATGATGTTCTGCCTCATCTCTGGCCCCAAGGAATGGAGTCAACTATCCATGGACTAAGACCTCTAAAACCTAGATCATCATCATTGTAAAGAGGCAAGCTTGTCACCACACCCATCCAGTGCATAATTTAACTGTGGATTCTCTGCAAACACAGCTGCAATTGGCGTTTGTCTTCTGCAAAAGATTCACACAGTGAAAAGGTGTTTGATGGTGGAAGTCTCTAATCTCACTTATCAATGTTGTATTTTCAAGTCCACAGAGGTGCTAAAGGAAACAAAAAGAGCCTGTCTTTAGAGGAGATGGTAAAACTGAAGACGGAAAAAGAGCTGGAGTATAACTTTCGTAATTAATGCCAAGGAGAACAACCAGATCCTTCATGAAATATTTGTTGGTATTAAATTTAGATAAGACTAGAAAATTTGAAGTCACATATAAATGTCAACTATTATGATTTTACAAGACAGCAAAACTATGAAACAGAAAAACATTTATTTAATGAACACTGATTGACCAGGTACTGTTAAAAAAAAGAGTGCTTTACATTTTCTAGGTTGCTTTCACATTCATTATTTCATTTGGATTTCACAATATAAGATATCTCATTTAAGCCAAACAATTGCTCTATAGATGAAAATAAAGAAATTATGTAATTCCTTCCTTTCCAGCCAGCAATATTGACAATGCTGTTTCTGCAAACACACAAAAATCTAAGAGTACCAAGTTTCTACCTGTGATTTTCCCCCTCAATATTATGAAAAATTTCAAAGATATAAAATTATACAGTGAGTTCCTCATGTGCCCACCCATTGGGTTTTACAATTAACATTTTATTATATTTGCTTTATTATGTCTAGTTAGCCTTCCGTCAGTTCCTCTCATATTTTGATGTATTTCAAATTAAAAGCCCCACATGGTGACATACACCTGTAATCCCAACAGTTTGGGAGGCTAAGGAAGAAGGATCCTGAGTTCAAAGTCAGCCTCAAAAACTTAGCGAAGCCCTAAGCAACTCAGCAAGACTGTGTCTCTAATTAAATATAAAAAAGGGTTGGGGATGTGGCTCAGTGGTAAAGTGCCCCTGGTTCAATCTCTGGTACACACACACACACACACACACACACAAATTCCAACAACAAAAACAAAAACAAAGCAAATAACAAGTTTGGCATGGATATCATTATCTAAATATTTATTTATACAGTACTGGGTTTAACTCAAGGGCACTCTTACTACTGAGCTACATCCCCAACTGTTTTTACTTTTTTATTTTGAAACACGGTTTCAATAAATTGCTGAGGCTAGCCTCAAACTTGCTATCATCCATCTTCAGTCCCCCTAGTCACAGGGATCACAGGCATGCACTGCCACACCTGACTAACATTTAATGTTTTAAATATTGAATTTTAATGCTTTTTAAAAAAGTAATCTGATTTTTAAATTAGCAGTTAGCATTGTTTTCCCCCCAATTTCAAAGGACGATTTACTTTTTTTTTTTTTTTTTTGTAACATTGATTGAACCACTTAGCCACATCTGTAGACCTTTTTATTTTGAAATGATCTGGCTAAGTTGCCAAGGCTGGCTTTGAACTTGCAATCCTCTTGCCTCAGCCTCCTGACTCACTGGGATTACAGTCGTGTACTTCCATTCCCAGCTTTTGCTGTTTGCTTTATGCCCTGTAGAAGGCAACTTGCTAGTATCTTTCAAAATTACAACTGCATATTTGTTCTTTGGGAACCCAGGACTTGGCACATGTCAGATAAGTGCTCTATCACTGAGTTACAGCCCCAGCCCTGCATATTTCTTAAAAACAACAATCAACAACAACAACAAAAGACTTTCATGGGCTGAGGATGTAGTTCAAAGGCAGACTGCTTGCCTAACATGTCTAAGACCCTGAGTTCAATCCCCAGCACTGAAAAAAAATAAATAAAAAAGTTCAACTTTGGAACTTATTTTGTAGAAAAGCTACAAAGATAGTACAAAGAATTCCTGTATATGCTTCACCTAGTTTCCCCCTAAGATTAATATCTTACATAACTATGAGACATCTGTCACAATAAGGTTTAACATTGGTGCAATACAACTCACTCTACTACAGACTTCATTTGGATTTCACCAATTTTTCTAATGCCTTCTTTTTAAAAGAATAAACTGTCTACTTTATAATAATTATAGATTTTCAAAAAGCTGCAGATAGAATAGAGTTTGCAGATACCCCTAACTCATTTTCTTCTGACATTAACCAATAGTGATGTACTACATATTACCACAGGACATTTGTCAAAACTAAGAAACCAGTAGAGGCACCTTATTAACTGAACTCCAATCTTAGACTTTTTTCTCTCCAGGAGCCAATCCAAAATATCACATTACATTTAGCTATCACATCTCCTTAGTCTTCACAGGCCTGTGAGTTACTATGTTTCCTTGGTCTTAATAATCCTAACATATTTTGAAGAGTCAGGAATTTTATAGAATGTTCCTCAATTTGAGGTTGCAGATATTTCCTCTGCATACTCCTTTAGTATAATTCCACTAATAAGAATTTATCTTACAGATTCCCACATGTGTAAATGAGGGAAATATAAAGCTACTCACAAGCACTTTTGTTAACAGTAGAGCTCACAAATACCTAATGTCCTTCATAGATGAAACTGGATAAATTAATTATGTCATACATATACATACATATATGTAAAATGGAATACTTTCCCAAAAGTAAGGTTTCCTTATAGCTTTAAGAAAACAAAAGCCAGGCACAATGGCACACACCTGTAATCCCAGTGATTCAGGAGGCTGAGGAAGGAGGATCACATGTTCAAGGCTAGCCTCTGCAATTTAGTGAGACCCTCAGCAACTTAACAAGACTGTCTCAAAAACAAAAATATAAACAAACAAATAACAACAACAACAACAACAACAACAACAAAAACCCAGGGGGTATAGCTCAGTGATAAAGCACCCTTTTGTCCAATCTCCAGGTTACAAAAAAAAAAAAAAAAAAAAAA
>NW_025999977.1:3218025-3258097 GCF_001458135.2 Marmota marmota marmota | reverse complement strand
AAAAAAAAAAAAAAAAAAAAACTTGGGGATGTAGCTTAGTGGTGCCAATCCCCAGCAACACACACACACACACACACACACACACACAGTACATATTTGTGGATACCATGTAATGTCTCAATATATGTAAACACTGTATAATGTTCAAATCAGAATAAACATATCTATCTCTTCTATAAATATATAAACATTGTAAGATACTGCCAAACTGTTGATAACAACGTGGCTGTACCATTTTACATTTTCTCCAACAACCCAAAAGGATTCCCACTTTTCTACCCATGGCCAGTGCTTGTTATGGTCTTCTTCATTATGGCCATTTGATTAGTGGACCTAAAATGGTATCTCACCATGGTTTTATTTACAAATCTCTAATGTATAATGATGTTGCGCCACCTTTCTCATGCTTAGGTAATCATATGGAATATTTCTGCTATATCAAAGAAGCCAGACACTAAAGACCACATGTTATGTGATTCCGTTTAAATAAAATATCCAGAATAGCAAAGTATATAGAGACGAAAGCAAATTAGTAAACTGAACACAGTGGTGCATGCCAATAATCCCAGACTTGGGAGGCTGAGGCAGGAGGATCCTGAGCTTGAGACCACCCTCATCTATTTAGTGAGACCCTCAGCAACTTAGTGAGACCCTGACTCAAAATAAAAAGGGCTGGAAATGTCACTCAGTGATAAGTGCCCCAGAGTTCAATCCCTAGTCCCAAAATATAAATTAAAAATAAAAGAAAGCATATTGGTGGCTGCCACAGCTGGAAGAAAGGGGAAATTGACAGTAACTGCTAATGGGTATGAGGTTTCTTTCTGGAGTGATTAAAGGCTGTATAACTTTGTGGATATACTAAAACCTTTAAATTGTAACACCTTTTAAAAGGGTAAATTTTGTTATATGAATATTTTAATGAAGCTGTTATTATTTTTAAAAAGACAAAAATATTTGGAATTCAAATGCCAAAGGTCTAATTTCCTGAGTTTTAAAAAACCAATAAGAAAGGGCTGGGGTTGTGACTCAGTGGTAGAGTGCTTGCTTAGCATGAATAAGGCACTGGGTTCGATCCTCAGCACCACATAAATGTAAAATGAAGATATTATGTCCAGGGGCTGGGGATATGGCTCAAGTAGTAGCGTGCTCGCCTAGCATGCGTGAAGCACTGGGTTCGATCCTCAGCACCACAAAAAAATAAAATAAAGATATTGTGTCCACCTAAAGCTAAAAAATAAATATTAAAAAAATCATTATGTCCACCTAAAACTAAGAAATAAACATTAAAAAAAATAAGGAAAAGAAATCCACTAGAAAAAAGGAGAAAAGACATTAAAAGAAGGTTGAGAACAAGAAAAATTAAAAGTGATTGTAAATATGTGAAGATACTCAACCTTATAGTAAGGAAGAGGCAAATTAAAACAAGGTAACAGGGCTAAGTACAGCTCTGTGGGGAAGTATTTGTTCCACATGCTCAAAGCTCTAGGTTCAATCCCCAGCACCACAAAGTGAAAAACAAAAAAGATAACAACAGCAAAAAACCCACACAAACACAAAAAAGCCAAGATAACACTTTGGCAAAGCGGAAAAAAAAGAAGAAAATTATCACTGTATTCATGAGAATGTGGAGAAACATTCTATACTGTTATTGTAAAACTCTTGGAAGAGATATAAATACAATAAATGTCATATACATACTTTGCCTTAACAATTCCACTTATGATATTGCATGTATTCTCACATGTGCAAAAAAGTATATGAAGGGATACTCACTGAAGAACTGTCCATAAATGCAGAACTATAGAAACAGTCTAAGAGCTCATCAATAGAGAACTGACATAAGAAAATTTTAGTGTAATCACACAATATGCTATTAAAAAGAATCAGACAACAGCCAGGTTTGGTGCAGACCTGTATCTCAAGCTACTCAAGAGGCTGGGGCAGGAGGACTGTTCCAGGACAGTTCTGCAACTTGGTGAGACCGTCTCAAAATAAAAAAATAAAAAGGGCTGGAAATGTAGCTCAGTGATAAAGCACCTCTGGGATCAGTCCCAAGTACAGAGGGGAGAAAAAAAAAATCTGGGGAAGTAACTTAAAAGTAGAACACTTCTGATCTGGATCCCCATACTGCAAAACAAAATAAAACAAGAACTGAACAGATGTATGGGTACTGTGGTTCAAATATCAACGTATATTGTGAAATGAAAAAAATCGTAGTACTTTGCTTAAACATGCTATTCTTGGTTTTAAAGGGGACAGAGAATAGGGGTGTATATATGTGTATGAACGTTTACTGCCACAGAAGTGATTTGTGACTAGGGAAACAGTGGGTCTGGAAAGAAGACTTACCTTTCACTGTTTTGTACTATTTTAATTTTAATGTGTGCTAGTACCACTTATTACAGATTCTGTATTGAAAGCATATACAAACACTTAACTTGTAAAGACCCTGTATTTGAAACATGAAAGGTCTCTAGGTAGTCTCTTTTTGGCAAATTTACAAAAGTCTCCTTAGCAAGAGAATGTAAAGGGGCTGGTGATGGAAGAGTTAAGCCCTGACCGCTCCCTGAAGTGGTGGGTTTTCATCCTGGTTCTATCTGGCTGTGCAACTATATAGTTTGCAGAATGCTTTTTAACGCTTGTGAAACGGTTAGAAGAGAATGAATAACGATCATGAATGTAAACACACACACCAATTACACACACACAACTACACGAGTACCCTCCGTGTGGATAAGCCCTTTCTATGCATTTACTCATGTAATGCGCACACGAGCCTGTGAAGAATTGCCCATCTTGGAGATGAAACTGGCTGAGATTTAACGAAATTGTCACAGCCAGCGGGCATCTAACATGAGTTTGGAATGTGCTGGATTTCCTGTCAAACCACAAGTGAGAGGAGACGGCACATTAGCCCTCCACTGCCTCGGAGGGAAAAGACATCCTTCGGGCACACGTCTGGCAGGCGGCCTTCAGGACGCGAAACTCCCGCTTCCGGGGCCCGCCTGCCTCGAGACGCACATCCCCCGGGACCTGCTTCCCGGCATCCTACCCGCTCGACTGCTCACTTCCGGTACTAAGTAGGCCCAAGCAGAAGCATCACCTCGTCGGCATCCTGTTCCTTGGATAAGCTCTCCGCCAGAATCCCCAGCCCTACACCCCTGTCCCAACGCGTCGGGACCCTTTCTCAATACAATCGTCTTACCGGCCCTGCGCCCCCGCGTGGGCCCCAGGGCCCCTCGCGGATGACCGCCCTCACCTCTTCTCTCTTCGCCTGCCGCGGCCTTTTACAAACACGGCCAAACTGTTCGCTGTAACGGCGGTCGTTATTGGTCAGAGCCGCCCACGCGCGGCAAATGCCCACCCACTTCAGCTCGCGTCGTCTTATGGGAATTGTAGTTTTCTACTCCTGGAGAGCGCTGAGAACTTCCGGCAGGATCCGGTGCCGCTTAGGTTCTGTCGCTGGATTTAACCCTACTGGTGTGGAAGGCACCAACGCAACTCCAGGGAAAACCGTTACTTCAGACCCGCAAAAATCATGTTTCTGTGTATAGTTTCACTGGAAATTGATGCAAAAGTCGCCTGAGATTTTCTACTCTAGCGGATGTCGTGATTTCTGTTTAGAGATCTTGCCCACCAAAGTGCTTGTTGTTTCTATCTCTTGTATGTTTATGATAAGTTATCCTTTCCTCCCTTAATTAGTTTGACCTATTGAACGTTTTCCCTTACAATGAGCCGAAATTGGCCTCCTGTAATCCTAGTTCCGGCTCTTGAAACCACACAGAACAAACCCAAAATCTTTGAACATGATTGGAGACAGCTTCCCAATACAATGTGTCTCAAAGTGAGGACTCTTAGAAAACCTGTGATGAGATTTTCTGCACCCCTCGCCCTAGTCTAGCTGCTTCCTTCTAGTGGCGCTGTGGGCAGGTTCTTTACCACTGAGGAAAAAAAAAATTTTTTTGGTGGGTTACTGAGGATTGAACTCAGGGGTCACTTAACCATCAAATCAGTCATGGTGAGGCACATTTGCCGACCTGTGGCTCTGGAGGCTGAGACAGGAGGATTGAGAGTTCAAAGCCAGCCTCAGCAACTTAGCAAGGCCCTATACAACTCAGTGAGACCTCTAAAACACAGAAAAGGGGTGGGGGATGTGGCTCAGTGGTTAAGGTCCCCTGGGTTCAATCTCTGGTACCTCTGCAAAAACAACAACAACAACAACAAAAAAAAAACGATTATTATTTTGGTGGGAGTGTATTGGAGTGTACCTGTTTTTTGTTTGTTTTAGTTTTAATAATAGCTTTTATTATACTTTTCTTTCTTTTCTTTTTGGTACTGGGGATTGAACTCAGGGGCACTTCACTACTGAGCCACATCCCTAGCCCTGGGCAAACCAGGATCTGAAACATGTAATAATGGCTGTTATGTGCTTAGCAATGTTATAACTTTGTGCTAAATGCTTTATGTCTCATAAATAACGTATGTTAAGCCTTATAACAACCAGATTTTTTTTTTAATATTCTGAAGTGCACTTTTCTCACATTTTAGCATGTTTGCTATCAGTGTGACAACCAGAATTTTTGTGAGTAATATATTTTCTGGGGCAGGGTTGTGGCTCAGTGGTAGAGCACTTGCCTTGCATGAGTGAGGCACTGGGTTTGATCCTCAGCACCACATAAAAAAATAAATAAAATATTGTGTCCATCTACAACTAAAAAAATATTTAAAACAAAAAAGGGCTGGGGATGTGGTTCAGTGCTTAAGTGCCCCTGGATTCAATCCCGGGTACCAAAAAAGAAAAGAAAAAAAATTGTTATATACTTTATACCACGTTATTTACACAAGTGTAAATTAGAATCACAACAGATTTTTGTTATTGATTTCTAACCTAACTTCCTTATGGTCAGAAAACATGTTATTTTTTTCTTTCCTTTTGAAACTCTGCTTTATTTTTCTGTTAACTGATTGAATGATAGCTTCTGACGCTTAAAGTCTTCTTCTTTCCTTCCTTTTTTGATGGTACTGGAGATTGAACCTAGGGGCCCCTCAACCACTGAGCTACATCCTCAGTTCTTATTTTTTCCCCCATATTTTTTATTGGTGTATTATAGTTGTACAGAATGGTGGGATTGGCTGTTAAATATTCATACATGCACACAACGTTTGACCAATATCATCCCCCAGTTTTTCCCCTGCCCCTTCCCATTCCTTGCCTCTATTCTACTGATCTCCCTTAGATTTTCATGAGATCCCCCATTCTTTTCCTTTTTCCTCTATAGATTCCACATGAGAAAAAAATAAGACCCTTGACCATTCTCAGTTTAGCTTATTTAACATAATATCCTCAAGTCCCATCTATTTTCCTATAAATGACAATTTCATTTTTCTTTATGGTTGAATAAAAGTTAATTGTGTATATGTACCATATTTTCTTTATACATTCATCTAATAATGGAAACCTAGGCTGGTTCTATAGTTGACGGCTATTGTGAATTGTGCTGCTATAAACATGGGTATGCATGTATTTCTACGATCACTTAATTCCTTAGGATAAAGACTAAGAAATGGTATAACTGGGTCATATAGTTGTTCCATGTCTAGTCTTTTGAACAACCTCCACTGATTTCCGTAGTGGTTGTACTAATTTACAATCCCACCAATAGTGTATGTTCCTTTTTCTCCACATCCTAACATTATTGTTTGTATTCTTTTTTTTAAAATAATTTTTAAAATATTTATTTCTTAGTTTTAGATGGACACAATATCTTTATTTTATTTTTATGTGGTGCTGAGGATCAAACCCAGTGCCTTATGCATGCCAGGCAAGCATGCAATCAGTTGAGCCACATCCTGAGCCCCTATTGTTTGTATTCTTGAAGACTGCCCTTCTGACTGGTATGAGATGAAATCTCAGGGTATTTTTGATTTGAATTTCCCCAATTTCTAATGATGTTGGACATTTTTCATGTTTGTTGATTATTTGTATTTCTTCTTTTGAGAAGTGTCTGTTTAAGCTCTTTCTACATTCTTGATTTAATCCTGTCAGAAGAGTACCTAATAAAGATTTTCTCCCATTCTGTAGGTTCTCTCTTCACATTCTTGTTTTCTTTGCTGTGTAGAGCTTTTAAACATTTTTGGTTTTTTCTTTTGATACTAGTGATTAAACCCAGTGTTTTTTTTTTTTTTTTTTTTTTTGGGGGGGGGATACCAGGGATTGCTTAACCACTAAACCACATCTCCAGCCCCTTTTAAAGTATTTTATTTAGACAGGGTCTTGCTAAGTTGCTTAGGGCCTCACTATGTGCTGTCTTAATTCTCTGCTTCTCTATGGAACAGATAATACTAATTCCATTTTGCAAATGAGAAAATTAAAGGAGAGTCTTTCTCCCCACTGGTTTGTCTCCATACTTAGAATATGCTTTGTGTGTGTGTGTGTGTGTGTGTGTGTGTGTGGTGCTGGGGACTGAACCCAGGGCTTTGTGCATGCTAGGCAAGCACTCTACCAACTGAGCGATTTCCTCAGCCCCCAGCACTTTTGATTCATCAGTTTAGTATTACCTTTCTATTATTATATGCATCTTAATTCACAGACCTTTGTCAATAGAACTCTTTTTTTTAATTGATCCCATTTCAGAGTTTCCCTTATTATGACCAGTACATGTTAAGTTTTTTTTACATCCTCCATACTGCTATAAAAATGTTCCATTATCTGACTCTACACAGTTCAACCTAATAACCAGGTCTACGCCTCTGACCATCAGTGTAGACTGGCTGCCAAGTGGTTTCAAAGCCATCATCCTAGCACTTCCCTTTATCCATTCCTGTGCTGAATCCCATCTCTAGACACTCCATCATACTTTCTTTTTTCCCCATACTGGACCTACCACTGAACTATATATATCCACAGTGGTTTTTTTTTTTTTCATTTTGAGATGAAAAAAAAGTTGTCAAGTTGCCCAAGCTGGCCTTGAACTTATCTTACCTTAGCCTCCTCAGTGCTTAGGATTATAGGTGTGCATCACCATGCCAGGCTAATTCATAAAAATTTTTGGAGGCAATATCCTATTGACCCCTAGTTTTCAATGTTGCTGTTGAGAATCAAAGTCCAGTATTATTCTGTCCTTTTTCCATTTCACAACTTTTAGAATGTTCCAAAATTTCTTAGTGGTACAGGTTTTTAATTCAATAATAGCTTTTTTATGATCCCCAAACCTATCATTTCATCAGGAAAAAATTTCAAATTCCACTCACAATATCAAGTTCTCTTCCTGGAGTCTGATTAGTTGTATACTAAGTCTCCTAAATTGGTCCAACTTTTTTTTTCCCCCTTTGCTTTTTTTCTCCATTTTTAAAAAAACTGGCGATTATATCTGTACATAATACATTTGTGGTTGCATATTCATACATGCACACAACCATGATTTGCTCAATACCACCCCCCAGTATTTCCCCTTTCCCTCTTCTCTCTCCTCTGATCCCTTTCCTCTGTTCTACTTATCTATCTTAGATATTTTCATGAGATTTCCCCCTCCTCCACCTTTCTTATCCTTTCCCTTTAGTTTCCACATATTAGAGAAAACATAAGACTCTTGATCTTCTGAGTTTGGCTAATTTCACTTAACATAATAATCTCAAAAGAATTGGAATGCTTTACAAATTTGCCTGTCATTCTTGTGCAGGGACCATACTAATTTCTGTGCTTTTCCAATGTTAGTATGTGCTGCCAAAGCAAGTACTTCTCTTTGCTTTTGATTTCTCTTCAAAGACTTTTTTTTTTTTTTTTTGAGAGAGAGAGAGAATTTTTTTAATATTTATTTTTTAGTTTTCGGTAGACACACATCTTTGTTTGTATGTGGTGCTGAGGATCGAACCCGGGCCACACGCATGCCAGGCAAGCACGCTACCGCTTGAGCCAGATCCCCAGCCCCCAGTATGTTTTATTTATTTTTATGTGGTGCTGAGGATCAAGGCAAATGCTCTGCCCCAGTCCATTTCCTTGTCTTTTAGTATTTCTGACTGGCACAATTCAAAGTAGGATGACTAATGGCCAATTTTTGTTTTTGTTTTGGTGGAGACTTTCAAATGTCAGTGCCTGCCTTTTGGTAGTCATTCAGTTTTTTTCACAGAAGGATCCTCCAACATCTTGCCTGGTGGATATATATATTCTAGAGCTGAAGAAAGATAAGATGCTAGGGAATATGAATTTATACAGTAAATGTTCCTTTTCTGTACAGCATGGCCTAGTAAGGAAGTGTACTGTTTCCTTTTTTCAGTTGAATTCTTATCAGAGTAACATTAGCCTCCCATTTCAGAAATCATTATTACTGGTCAATCTTGGTAAAAATCTCAGTTCCAAATCCAGTGCTGCAGATGACTGAATAAAACAGAAATTTTTAATAACTAAAGGGTACTCAAGGTAATCCACTATAAATACTTTATAGACTTTATATTTGGTTAATTCCTTATATGATATCTATGTGAATTAAAGTCTCCAAATGAAAGGAGAAAAATCCTATTCAAATGGAACATACTCAATCATTTTATTAAAGCTTTTAAATTAAAATTCAGAGTTTTGGAGTTATGGTCTTTAAATCCTAAACACAGCAGTCAAAATGGAGTGGTTGAAATACGATGTAATAGGAATAAGCCACTATAAAGGCATAAATGTTTCTAAAAATCATTTAAGAGGTTTGCTTTTTTATTTTCTATAAATACATTTTTTAAAAATATTTATTTTTTTAGTTGTGGTTGGACCCAATACCTTTATTTATTTATTTTTATGTGGTGCTGAGGATCGAACCCAGGGCCTCACATGCGCTAAGTGAGCGCTCTACTGAGCCACAACCCCAGCTCCAAACACTTTTTTTTTTTCCTAATTCACTTAGTAAATTTAGTTACTCCTTTTGTAAGTGCAATCTAGTCCTTTTCGATTGCCTTTTTAAATGGGACTCTAATGCATACATAAGGAAGATGACCAATCACAGGAATAAAACAGGAGAATAAAAACTAGAATGTGAATCTCATTTTCAGCAGGAGACAATATTAACAAGGAAAATGAGACCCTAGTTTCACATTTAGTTAAAACTGCAAAATGCAAATTCTTTGTGGTATTAAACAGCTAACCCAATGCAAACCACGGTTTTTGGAATAAGAATTAAAATATATAAACATCTGAATGAGTGAATATAACAATCAGCTAGACCAAAAAGAAAAAAATTCTCACACACAATAATCACTGCCAAGAAGATCCCACAGGTTATAGAAAACATAAAGGAACTTTAATATCCAAACAGGGTAAAGAATTCTGGATTAAAATGACCCATTAAGAGTGAATCATTTCAGGTTCTTTACAGTACCAGAAAGTCTGAATGCATATTGCAGAGAATGAAATTATTAAAAATTTTAATTTCCTTACCTGATACTAATTCCAGTATGATTTTTTTAGACTGAAAAATCTTTAAATGACTTGTTTTAACACTAAGGTTTAAACCAAAGTTAGCAATGTTTCTGAAATATGAATTTGTTCAGTAGTGACCTTTTCATTCTGAATACTGGGTATCTCTTTCTCCTCAAAAAGTAGTCAATGTACAGTTGAAAGCTTGTACAGTAAGAAAATATACTGGCAAATAAAAACTGTTACTACTTGAGATAGTCAAAATGAGAAGAAAGCTACACTTGTGTTCAGATTAAATTACTTATGCCCAAACAATTTACCCTGCAGTCCATGAGTGTATAGGAAAGTACTTTTTAATAAGAGAAAAATGAGGCTCCTAAAATAGAAACATAAGCCAGAAGAATCTAAAAATAGCTTCCTGATATTTTATTTTGAGTATTTAAGCTGCTTTTGGTTGCATGCCCTGATCTGTAGAAGTTAACAAGGAAATAACATTTCCAAGTATTTAAAAAATTTACTCATCTTCCATAAAGCAACTTTTAATGTATTATCAACACTTAAAAATACACAGTGATTTAATGAAACATCAGTACAACTGCATAGAATTGAGCTCCAGAAAACTATACACTTACAAGCTGTCTTTCCTGGGCTCTGGTTTACAAAGTATTATTGGCTTAGAGACCAGCTTAGAGTCATTTGTCCTACCTGGAAGATACAGGCCAGGAAACTCATTTGACTTCACAGGCCTTTTTGGTTCCTAAATAAAATACTGGGAGCTCTCGGAGAATCTTAAAAACCACTAACCATTTAAACACATGCACTGGGGACCCTTCCTCTCTGTAAGTCAAGGAGGATTTGTGACCTTCACTGAAAACAAAACAAAAATCACATCTCCCACAACTCTTCTAAGAGACTCTGAAATGTACTAGAAATTTCAAAACTAGAACAATGCCATCAAAGATTAAACCTCTTAATGCTTGGAGCCACACCAAAATAATAAAATTGGTAACTCCAATAAAACAGATACCCAAAGAATCAAAATAGTGATTGCACTGAGGATTCTCTTCTTTGAAGGCTGTTTAAGGAGGTAGGATTTTAAGGTTTTCTTTTCTTTTTTTTTTTTCCTTTTGTTTGTTTTTATTTATCTTTTTGGCCTCTGAACATTTAAAAAATGCTTTGCCCGGCTGGTCCTTCAGGCTATTTTTGGAGTTTATAATGAACCCCAAGCCTGACATAAGGATATTCTATAGTTTCACAGCTATCATTTGTACATATTAAGTTGATTTACTCTTTTTAAGTAAATCTAACTAGAAAATGGCAAATTATATTCCTTTACATACAACTTTGTGTCTCAAAGTTCTTGAAAAACAAGAGATGATTTTGTATTCAAAGACTACCAAAGTATGTATTTGATATTCACATGCAAACAACCTAAAACCTTATAAATCTCATGTCAACTCTGCATGATGCCTTTAAAAAGGAAATGACATACAAAGTTTGTAACTGTGCAAAATATTAAACTGCTAAAACATTTTACATAATGAAATAATACATGTAAATGTATAAGTTGACACATGGCATAAGAACTTATCACATTTCAGAGATTTTTCTTGAGTAACAAGTTTTTGTTTTTACAGTTCCTGGTACACAGCAAAGTTTATCACAGAAGATAAAAATCCTTTTAAACAAATCCAACGGAATTCTTGAGGCACCTTCTCATATAAAACACAAGATGAATGCAATTATCAATCCATCTGAGAAAAGTTTTCAATCTAACTGAACATCATTTTTTCCCGTTTAACTATATTTTACAGAACTTTAATAAGGCAAGACAAATTTGTGAAAAAATGTAAATACAAAAATGATGTAAACTAATAATTTATATTTAAAAACCCCAAGGGGTAACAGTGAAGATGGGACAGCTCAAACAATGCCTATTATTTTTTTAATCTAAAACAGAATTGTGCACAAGCTGAAGATAACAAAGAACTTCTAGACTTTGCACAGTTTTGGTTTTTCTTTCTTTCTTTTTTTAAAACCATCTTTACATTACATGTTTTAAATCATATCAGGAATGCAAACTAGAACTGCACACTACTTTAGTGGAAAAATGTTCAACATTGTGCAATTTTCTGCCTCTTAATTTTTAAAAAGTGGCAGCAATCCCTGCATTTGTATTTGAAACAAGGATCTGAGAAACTTTATCAAAAAAGGTAATGAAGGCAAAAATTGGCAGACATCCAGCATCTTGTTTCTTTTTAAAAACAATGTGGATGATAAGTAATTTCATGATTAAAAAATGAATCTTTTAAATAAATACATTGTATCTGATATTTGCACTGACTGATTTGATAAATCTTTTAAGTAAACAACGGCTTTACTACACTCCCTGTAGCCTCAAGCCACTGGCTTTATATTCTAGAGTCCTTTTTCACTGGGTTTCATACCCTGCCACTCGATATCCCGCTGGCTGATTAGGCAACATGCTGCCATTCTGTCCTTGAGGTGGCTGTACTCCGTAATTTGGTCCCATCCAAGGTGCAGAAGACTGTGTCTGACTGGTAGAGAAGGTGAAAGAAGCAGAAGAGAAGGGACATCTACCAGTTAAAACAATGCAATGCTAAGAACAAATCACAACATGGAAAGGGAAAACATACTTTTTCTTAAACCCAAATATAAAAGTAACTGTAAAGCCAGAGAAAGTAAACGCAAAAGTAAAGTAAAAAATCTGTATGTTCTCCCTCTGAGTTGTACTTAAACTGAGTAAGATACTACCTGAAAGAAACTCCATCATTTGGTATAATAAATACTAGCATTTAGGGCTGGGGAAGTGGCTCAGTGGTAAAAAGCTTACCTCACATGTACAAGACCCTAGGTACAATCCCCAGCACCCAACAAGATAAAACAAAAAAACTAGCATTTATATTACTTAAAGAAATTAAAATAAGTATGAGCATGTATAACTCATAAATTTTTCAACATTGTATGTGGTGCTGAGGATCAAACCCAGTGCCTCACGCATGTGAGGCGAACACTCAGCCACTGAACTACAACCCCAGCCCCTATACTACTCTTTTGTTTCAGTTGCTGATATGCTATTAGAAAGAAGATGACCAGGGACTGAAGAAACTTCAGGGCCAAGTGAGCATGGCCAGGGCTGCAGTGGCAAGAACCAAAAGTACCTGGGAGGCCAGGATAATGCTGGTGGCGTGTATTATTACCATAGAATCAATTCTGACAAATAGCACTTGGTTACTTTCGAAAGATGGTATGAGGTATTACCAAAAACTGTCAGACTTAATAAACCAAGCTGTCAGACTTAATAAAATGTGAACGTTGGTCAGTGAGCAGATAAAGTGCTGCCAAAACAAGCCTGGAACTGCTGCCACCAGTGATGTGGTGCAATTTAGCTACTACATTTCTGGGAAAGAGAAAGTTCTCAAAGTAGCCAGTCATCATCATCATCAAGTCCAAATTCCTCTCTAGAAGAGCTGAGGAGATTTTTTTTGTGTGACTATGTCCTTGGTAGCTAAAAGCCATGTGGAGAGAAGTTCACTAAATGCAAACAAATACTTTACTCTTGGGTTGAAAAAATGTGCATCTAAGAATGGCTAAGTGACCATTAGTCATCTGAAAGGCTTAACAACTATTAAGCACTTTTTTCCCTCACTAAAAAAATTAGTTGATTTTTTTTACCAAACATTAGCAGAATTTGTATGACTCTGATTATACTTCAAGGCAACAAGTTTCTAGGAAAAATCAACAAGAAGAAGGAGGAGGGAAAAAAAAAAAAAAAAAACCAGACAAACAAAAAAACATCCCCCGCCCCCGCCCCGGGCAGTACTGGGGATTGAACCCAAGGCCTGCACAAGCTAGGCAAATGCTCTACCACTGGGCTACATCCCCAGCCTTCTAGGCAAATTTTTAAAGATAATTATTTAAAACTATAAATTAGGCAGGCATAGTAGCACATGTGTTTACTGTCAAGACACTCAAGAAGCTGAAGCAGGAGGATTCCAAGTTTGAGGACAGCCTGGGCAACTTAGTGACACCCTCCCTGTCTCAAAAAATAAAACGTTCTGGGGATGTAGCTCACTGGTAAAGTGCTCCTGGGTTCAATCTCCAGTATCAAACCAAACCATAAATTACTATTCTAAAAGTAAGTCCTTCAAAGGCTACAGTTGTGCTTTGCACAGGGGGCCACATTGCCTACTAATTACTTAAAATTTCTTTTGGACATTTTCTAATGTTAATAAAGCAAAAGGTCAAACATGCTTACTTAAATCCCTGCTGGTTCCATGCCTGGCCATACATTCCATATGCAGGTACTTGCCATCCATTAGGCATATACTGGCCAATCTGTTGTGCGTTTCCATACCACTGGCCCCACTGGCCATAAGCTTGTGGATATCCAATTTGATTCTGCTATTAGGTAAAATTATAAGAGATAATTTAGTATTATTTAAAATTATTTGTATATATGCAGCTCTTGATATACCACAAATACTTAACAAAACATATATAAAACATTTTATAATTAAAATGACAGGATAAACAATAATTTAGTGATTACTAAAACAAAACAAAACAACAAAAAACCCTTAGGGCCGAATGGCATGGCCCATGCCTGTAATCTCAGCAGTCAGGGATGCTAAAGCAGGAGGATCCAGAATTCAAAGCCAGCCTCAGCAACTTAGCAAGGAGCTAAGCTACTCAGTCAGACCCTGTCTCTAAATAAAATACAAAAAAGGGCTGGGGATGTGGCTCAGTGATTAAGTGTTACCGGGGATTGAATTCAGGGGCAAACAAAAAAACCCTTAGGTTCTCCTGTTGCAACTCTACATCATTTTCTATAGTCTATAAGGCAGTGATAATGCCCCAACAATAAACTTAATATAATGTTTAAGTGTTTGGTAAATTATTTACTTAAATGAAGAAATCTATATAGTTTAGGATTTTCTTACTCCCACCTCTCTGCTCCACTTATAACTTCCTCAAAAAAATCTTTATGAGATCAAGTTTAAAGTTGCCTAGAAAAACTTAATGCCCTGTTAGGTTTGTCATAGCATTTTAAAATTCACTGTGTGAGCATGAGACAATTGAGGCAGTTACAGTCATCATGTCAGCACTGCAATCCATGAAAACACCACTCTGGAACTATAATACATATAGAAAGAGCTCTTATATATTATGAATTGAACTAGAAACTTATTAACAAAGATTATCAACAATTCTCATTTTAAAATAACCTTACTAATATTAACCCAGCAATTACTTCCCAAAGTTCAGGACCCTCTTACCTGTTGCACAGGATTTATCATATCAAGAGTTTCTTTGCCCCAATAGCATTTCACAACATGACCTTCAATAGTAGTACCATTAACAGAAACAATTGCATGTGCGGCACTTTCATGGGAATTAAACCTATTGAAAACAATATTAAGAATCAATAAAAATTCTTTTAAATTGAATTTAAGAATAAGACCTATTTTTAAAATCAAGGCAAATAAACTCAATAGCCGTTTGGCAGGGGAAAAAAGATCAAGATGATCTTAAGGTAGAACAAGCAGTTGGTTGGTTTTCTTTGCCATTTCTTTCAAAGATCTTTTAGTTCTGGAGAAACTTTTCTAAATAGAGGATATGTTTTATTGGCCTTGTGTTGGAAGAAGGGAGAATAAAACATACAGGAGCAAAAATGCTGTATGCTAGAGAAATTTCCATGTCTTTATAAATGAGGTAAATTCTTAAGAAACCATTGTTAAATGTTCAGAAATTATTTGAGGGGGGAAAGTTTTCACAAAAACCATCCCTACCTCACAAATGAATATCCTTTATCTGGAAAGACTCGAATTTCCATTATTTGCCCAAATGGTGAAAAAGTCTGACGCATTAGTTGTTCTGTTAGACAAAAAAACAAAAACAAAAGAAACCACACTCAGTTATAGTAAAATCCTAAAAATATTAAGCTTCTTAGCTTAAAGATTAATTTCCAGATAGCACATAGGTAAAGCTCCCATACCTGTTAGTCCAGAAGTAACACCTCCACAGTAAACAGTACAGTTGCTTGGACTAGACTGATTTACAACCTCATCATATGATAGCTGTTTAGTGTTTGCTGGAGAAGGAAAAAGTTTTACATTTTCAATTCATTAAATAAATGTTCAGAAGGACAAAAGCAGCATTAACTACACTACTATAATAGCAATATTTGATCAAAATGCTTAGAGAACACACATTACATTTGACATTAGGATTAAACCTCCCCCAAGAATGTCTAAAAAATTAGCCATTATTCTCTATGTAATAGGAGACTTGACATTAGAGATTGAATATCATTTACTATTTAAAAATTACAAAAATGAAAACTAAGTACATTTTTGAACAGTAGTCTTGATTTGCTTCTCATCTATTTCTGCAATAAGTCTCCGGGAACAGCTCTAACATTTACAATCTAGTGTATTTTTCTCCAAAATTCCACATTTCCTTTTCTTCTCCAATACACCTACACTCATATGTACTCTTTGGAGCTGGAGGCTTTCGGGTTGCCCAGTTAGTTCTGATTTGTCGTCCACCAAGCCATTGGCCACCCATCTGTTGAATAGCGTTTTCGGCATCCTGTTCCGCACAATATTAGAAATGACAAAGAATATACCATTAGTAGATAGTAAACAACTTTTAGCGGTAGTCATAACTTTGTGCTTTTTGTTAGTGTTTTTTAGTGAAGGTACTTTATTAAACATACAATATATGACAGCTTTCTAAAAATGCAATGGTGATGCTAGGCACGGTGACGCATGCCTAGGTAATCCTAGCAGCTTGGGAGGCTGCATGTTCAAAGCCAGTCTCGGCAATGGTGAGTCACTAAGCAACTCAGTGAGACCCTGTCTCTAAATAATAAACAAAATAAGACTAGGGATGTGGCTCAGTGGTTGAGTGCCCCTGAGTTTAATCCCCCACCAAAAAATGCAATGGTGCTAAACTGGGCGTAGTGGCGCACACCTGTAATGTCAGAGGCTGGGGAGGCTGAGGCAAGAGAAGCCCCCACAGTCAAGGGCAGCCTCAGCAACTTAGAGAGACCCTGCCTCAAAATAAAAAATAAATAGGGCTGGGGATATAGTTCAGTGGTTTAGCTCCCCTGGGTTCAATCTCTGGTATCACACTCACACACACACACACACACACAGCAATGGTGCCTTTTAATTATCTTTTTTGGATATCAGACTTTGGTAACATTAATTATCTGAAAAAGTCCGAGTCCCAATCCCCTAATAATAAGGTTAGCTATCATCAACTTTATGCAAAAACTCAACCTAATATAAATAAAAATTTTATTTTACACAATCCCAACAAACTTATTAATGATAGTATTGGGTTTCTCATTCATCTAAAAGTAAATATGGAGTTCTAGGTACTAGGTTAAGAGCTGGGGATACACTGTGGTAGGAGGACAAAAAGCAATTATAAATTGTGGTAGGTACCATGACAGGAACAAAATACTAAGATAAATAATATGGGCATGGGGATCTATTTTAGACAGCATGAGTAGGAAAATGCTTTTTTTTGGGTCCTGGGATTGAACTCAGGAGTATTTGACCACTGAGCCACATCCCAGCCCTATTCTGTATTTTATTTAGAGACAAGGTCTCACTGAGTTGCTTAGCGCTCACTTTTTACTGAGGCTGGCTTTGAATTCGTGATTCTCCTGCCTCAGCCTCCCGAGCCACTGGGATTATAGGTGTGTGCCACCAAGCCTGGCAGGAAAGTGCTTTTTAAAATGACATAATCTGAGACTGTGAAGAGCAGAAGATAGCCAAGTCAAAATAAAGGGGAAGTAAGCCCCAGTAGATGGAAAAGCACTGCCAGTTCTAAGGCAGGAAAGAGTTTGGTCTGTGTCACAAAAACATGTGGAAGATTAGTTTCAACAGAATCTAGTGCATAAAAAAGGGAAAGTGCCAGAGAACTGAAAAACTTTAAGAAAGAGCATCATGATCTAATCTGTTTTCTTTGGTAGCAGGGATTGAACCAAGAGGCTGAGGCTATTATAAGTATAAAATATATTTTTTATTTTGAGAAAGGGTCTTGCTAAATTGCTTAAGGTCTCATTAAGTTGCTGAGGCTGGCTTTGAACTTGAGATCCTCCTGCTTCAGCCTCCTGAGCCATTGCGATTATAGGCATATGTCACCATACCAGCTTGATCCATGTTTTAAGGGCATTCTTAGTGCTAGAAGAATGGTTTAGGGAAATGGATATTAAAAGGAGAAGGACACTTTGAGACTACTTCAACATTGCAGATTTTTAAAAATGCTGTTGGCCAGTAGCTGTGGCTATAATCTAAAAGAAAGGCCAACAAAATGGGGTACTGGGAAGGACACAGTAAGCAAAAGGGGACAAATCTAAGATAATTCCTAGGTTCCTGCTTCAGAAGTTGGAAGGACAATGCCAGCTTTAACTAAAATGAGAACAGACTAGGAGGGAGGTGGGGAACAGGTTTGAGGGATAAATGAAGAGTTCTGCTTATAAGTTTAAGATGTCTGTGACTCATCTAAACAAAGACCATTTGATTCTAGTTCTGACTAAATATGCATTCACTAGTGATTTTTTTTTTTTTTTAAGAGAGAGGAGAGAGAGGGAGAGAGAGAGAGAGAATTTTAATATTTATTTTTTAGTATTTGGCGGACACAACATCTTTGTCTGTATGTGGTGCTGAGGATCGAACCTGGGCTGCATGCATGCCAGGCGAGCGCGCTACCGCTTGAGCCACACCCCCAGCCCCGCACTAGTGATTTTTTAAATAGGAGAAACTTACATTCCATATTCTCAAATGGGAAAAATGAGTTCTAGCCCACCCAAACCTGCAACTTCATTTCCCTACATTGTATTAACCACCTTCAAAACCTATGAATCAATACCCTAAGGAACTCAAATTAATTGTGGCTATTAATCCATCATATAAATTGTTTATCTTTCCAAAATATTATACTGTGACTAACAATAAAGTAAAACTATGCTTCATAATTATTTTTATTTTCTCATCTTATAGGAAAAATATCTTATAATTGATAGATGGGACACGTACATTACTGATCTTGTTTCTTTTCACTTGTCAAGATGCTTTACAATTTCTAACTTTTCTTCTAATATATGGGTTCTTTCCAATACTATAAGCTTACCTACTTTCTTCACAGATTTTTCTTTTTTTAGAAGACAGTTACATTTCATATAGTGAAGATGATAGCTATACTATACAATACATTGACACAAACACCTGATCATCTGATCAGAAGGCATAAGTTGTTCTGAGAATGACTGAATTATAATTGCAGGACATTTTATATTCTCTTTTTTGGCCTTGCTAGCCATATCTAGGCTTTTAAAGCATATTTCTAATTTGGACAGTAAATTTGGGGCAAATGATCATAAGTAGTTAAAGTACATATCTAGACGGTAAAAGTTCATAGGAATAATCAGACATAAGGTCAATGTAAGTAGTCAAAGGAACTAGAAAAAAACAATTTTTTTTTTGAGACAGAGTCTTACTAAGTTGCCCAGGCTGGCCTTGAACTTGACATCATCCTGGGATTATAGGTGTGCACCAACATGTCAAGTTTGAAAAACTTTTTATTTTTATTTTTTAACTTTTAATGGTTCATTCTAAGGTACTCTAATACAGAAAATACATTGCTTTGTATTCATCTCAGGCAACTACCTGTCTTAATATAATGGTGAACAATAAAATTCAAAGTTTAACGCAAATGTAGTATATGCTGAAAGATTTGTACATATAAATTCTCCTGGGCTGGGGTTGGGGCTCAGTGGTAGAGCGCTTGCCTTAAATGTGTGAGGCACTGGGTTCAATTCTCAGCACTGCATATAAATAAAAAATAAAGGTGCCTCAACAACTAAAATAAATATAAATAAATAAAATTAAAAATAAAATAAATTCTCCCACATGTATCCCTGTAGTTTTGCAAGTGTGATCCTACTTCATTTAACTGCTCTGACCTTTAGTTATATTAAAAAGTTTTAAGCACTTAATTATTTGAATTGATAACATACTTACAACATTAATAACTACAACACAATGTACAGTGTATTACTTCATCTGCCTGTTTCTCAACAACTACCCCGAGACCCAAAACCCTGCTAAAAGACTTTTTTATCCCCACAAGGGAAAACAAAAAAACCCCAAACACAATTTAATACAAGTCCCTTTCCTTTTAATGAAAATTAGCTTTCCAGCTAATAATACCTATAGAAATCTTTCTATAACGAGTACGCTACCCTTCCTTGTCTCTACAAAAACAAGAAATTTCAAATTAATGCAAATTGGGGTTCAGTAAATATTTGTAGAATGAAAGGAAAATATGAGAAGTTTCAATACAATGTATCATTTTTTTAAAGAGGTTCTCAACCATCAGAGAATTTTATTACTTACTTTTTAATTACTCTGGAAATATAAAAGGGGAATAACAAGATTTTTCTTTCTGCCTTCCTTCCTTCTATTTAGGTGCTTGGGGATTGAACTCGGGGTCTGGAACATGCTAAGCTGTCCCCAGTCCCCATAACAGAGATTTTAAACATCTACTTTTGACTGATAATTTAAATATCTTTACTATGTATATTCTGAAACACTGTATCAGTACTTTGTATGCATCACATGTTAAATAAATGTTGACTAAATAATCAGAAAGGAGAAAGAAGATATCTTCTAGTGAGGGTACTAATTATTGGCAAAATAAAAGATGTAAGAAAAATAAACTTTTTACATCCTTTACTCTTAAAGCACTGCACATGCACTTCTAATTGAGCTCACCCATTTGTTGAAAAAGGAGACAAAGCCATATCCTTTAGACTTTCCTGTTGCCATATCTTTTACCACTCGGGCATCTCTGAAAACAGAAACAACCAGAAGTTTAGGTTTGCAAACTGTCTTCTAGATAAAAAATGAAAATTTTATATACAACTCATTTTCAGGTTTCACCTTCATTAAAGTAAACCTTTAATGTAAATTTACCTTTTAATCTACAAATTTACATGTATTAGCATGTGAGGCTTTATGTTATAAACATGCAAATCAATAACTTCTTAAATATTTGTATATATTATTCAGAAATTGCCTCCCATTTCAAAATGTTTTTTAAACTTTTAAATATTAGACATTGTAAAAGTAGCTATTCACATGAATTATTTAACCACTTATAAAGTTTCCAGGCACATTAAATATTGGCTTTCTTTAACCATGCAACTTATAATTTGCTATTTGATACCATATTCTACCTAATCATAAAAAATTAAAATAGAGAACTGGAAATAAAAGAATTAAAAAGTTGTATATTCCTTAAACTAACTAAATTATTTCATTTTCTCGGATCAATTTATACCCCCCACTTTGGGGAATGGTAAATTTTGAGAACTTCATAATTTGAGAAATGTTAAATCATTGAAGAAGAATACTAGATACACTTCAGTTTTAAAATATACAAGAAGATTTTATACTGAATTTTATAATAGCATTCATATTAAGATTGATTGGAAACTATAAGATATAAAAGCAAAATTTTAAAAAAGTCAGAAAGTAAAAAAGCACGCCAACATTTATCCACTGTGAACCGTAGCTTGTAGTTAGCCAGGGCAATTCTGTCCATTCTTCAGAGACACTCTGCAAAATAACCAGAGCCCTATTATTTGAGATTGAGTAAAAACCCAGCCATGATAGCTAAAACTCCATACCTCAAAAAATTGGACTCATATTGTGCTTCACAATCTGCTTTTAATTTAGCCAGGTATGTCACAATGCTTGCTCTCTCAGGACACATGAACAAAACAGGCACTTTTATAACAAAAACCCAAGTCAGAAAGCCATGCAATGTAATTTCATATTCAAGTATACATAAGCATATTTTAGCTCAATATAGAAATTGATTTATTAAGTGTAGTCAAAATGACAAGAAGTGCTGGTGAAAAGGGAAAACTAAAGCAAGTCACTTTACAAAATGTAAAATTAACTTATTAAATTACCTATATGGTACACTTGCATTTAATTTGGTATGTGATTCACTTCTATACCAAAATATGCTATTATACCCTAAACTCAAGAAACATGAGTTTAAGTTCTGTAAATTAGGGAAGTATTATATTTCTTATACTAAATTTTTAATAGGCCACTGTTTATTATATACCTTCTAGAAAATAAAGCACTGTTAAAGGCTCCCTATTTTAAATACTTATCATGAGAACCCTTCAACATATAGTTATTACTTATCTCTTAACAACAACCACCACCAAAAATTAAAAAAGAAAGAAAGAAAAGTCAGGAAAATATGCTGCCAGTTGTCTTTTAAGTTTAGGAAAACTAACTCCTTATATAGCCTAAAACTCAGACATTACATAATACCTCAATATAAAATTATAACATTAAAGAAAGGCCTTACCAAGAAAACAACTAATGTACACATCAGTAATTGTGGGACCAAAAGAAAATCTGCAGACTGAAAATATGATGCCAACATATTTAACAAAACGAAATTACTGATCCATAATTTAAAAAATCATGAAACTGTTAAAAGGTTATTGAATCTAAACTCACCAAATTTTAAAAATAATCTTTATTTAATCCCAAACTAAAATTCTCATTTTTGGAAAACCTGCTTCAATCAAAATCAAAGCATTTAACAAAACAGCTACTTAATCTATTTGCAATGTTAGATCAAAGTTTTTCTTTTTAAAGCTTCAGGAAATATCAGTTTCCAAATATACTCAACTGTTACTTATTTCTCTCTGAAAGGCTTCCCTGAAAAAGCAGTAGCAAAGACCTAGACCAAGGTTCTTAATCCTTTTATGATCCTGTGACTACTCTGAAGATAGGATGACATTTATATTCTCCACACCAAAATGAAAACAAACACAATTCTGCAAGGAATTTAGAGAGTCCTTGAGATGCCAAAGGTTAAGGCCCTGCAAGTCTAGATTTTTGAAAGCAAGCTAACCACTACTGAAACCCTTAGACAGACTGAGAGGAACTATTAAGAAATTAAAAGAAATATGTCAACACTAACAAGAGTCCATTTATAAGCCCTAATCTGTGACTGCCTTAAAAAGTTGGCCATACTAATGAACTATAACTCTTCAAATGAAAACTCCCCAAATTCATCAGCAATGCTACTGGCATTTATTTTGCCGTCTCCTCACCTCCTTATTTCTCTCTTGGTCTGCTCAATACAAACCAAAGCGAGAACTTCCTTTTACTTATTCTTCTATCTGAAACAATACTGAAGCACTAGAAATCCTAAAAAAATTTCTTTCCAAATTCAACCATTACTCCTTAAAAGGTACTATAAAAAAATTTTGCTATTCTTATGCTAATATGGCATGCTTTTCAAAATATTAAAATTCTTCTATGATGAATGCTACCTTGATTTAGATATATATGGGCCTAAAATGTATAATTAATATTAAATGCAAGCAAGATAGTGCCTTATAAAATACTATAAAGGCACTATTATTGTTAACAGTTAAAAAAGAGGGTAAATACTTCGGAGATAAACTTAATAGCTGCTTTTAGATACAATTGTTAAAAATTCTTTTTGTTAAATTACATTAACACAAAATGCATGGTATCATAGAAGTGCCCAAATAATTCCTTAATCATAAATCTAAGTTACTATAGATTATTATCAAGCCAGCAAGACACCTATAAGAATCTATAATATGTACAATGCAAATGTCTCTTAAAAACTAATGCTTAAAATCTTTGAAAAAATAGTTTAAGATAGAGATCAAAGATTTATTAATGGAAAAACAATTTTTTGCTCTTAAAGTCTTGAATGGTCTCTAAACAATATAATATACTATAACTCAAGAGTTAAAAATTAATGTCCCAAATTCACAATAGAATTATTTTTATTACTTTTAAATTGTTTCTAACTAAAAACATTTTATTTATCTTCTGCTACTTACGATATTCTTCCAAATGGTGCAAAAGCTGCTTTTATATCTTCAGTTGTAATTTCTGGACTGAGATCACCAACAAAGACATGGAAATGATCTTATAAGGGGATAGAAGGGGAAGTGAAAAGAAAAATAGAACTTTAGAATTTAAAAAGGACCAAAATTTATACAATAAAGCAATCTTAATATAATTTATGGATTATAATAAAGTATTTAAAAAAACTATCCTATCTCTATAAAAAGCCTATCAATTTTAAACATATTGCATCGAGGTAACAATATAGGAAAGATTCTTCTAAAAAGACTATGATATAGCTAACTGAAAACTGCAGTTATATTTCTATTTATAGTCAATTATACTGGTCTAAGAGAATAAACTAATAATATATAACAAGCTTCAGTACTGTAAAAATTTAAAGACTTAGTTAACATTCTGAAAGGAATTATTTACTTTTATTCATTTTACCACTATATGAAGGCTTTACAAATTAAAACAGTGGTATTAATTTATATAGACTAGATTGGCCTCAGTTAAGACAATTTACTGAAGCTAGCTACATCATATACTTGGTTTAACCATATTTTGTGAAGAACAATCAAAGAAATACCTTGCATTGCAACAGTTTGATGTTAAAGTATTTGACAGTTTTCTCAAAAGCCAACAGTTTTGGTTGCCCAGACATTACACCATTCAGTTTATGTGAATCCATGTGCAAGTGAACTAAGACTGAAGGCAACAGAATGAAAACAGTAATCCCTTCACTTTATATCAGAACCATTAAAAAAGCATTGGAGAGAAATAACCATCCTATATGTGAAACTTTTCTAAAAAAGACAATTCTCAAGAAACACAAAAAATGCAAAATTTTTGAATACTTTAAAATGGTCACATATGTATAAATATATAATTTTGATAAAGAATATTTGGAAAGAAAAATTACCCCTATGTGGTAGGCCTCAAGCAACATATTGGGTTGCTCTTCCGTAAAGTTTCAGGAGCAACTCAAACACTTGGAAGATCTGTATATGAAGCCCAGGTGACCTCAAGGAAGCAGGGTATCTTGTCTTTTAGTTGGTGAAAGTATTTCTAAAACATCAGCTGCTACCAAGAGAATTCCTTGAACTAGCACCACAGTAGTGGACAAGTCACACTTGGTCAATGCTGGGAGGAAGGGGGAAAATATTGCCAAAGAGACATAACAAAGAGATTACTACCTAATCCCTCCCCCCTCCCATATCAGACAAAAAAAATTCAGGTGGTTAGTGAATACCCTTTCAAGAGATTTCATTTTATGTTTAAGAAGATACAATTACCTTGTGAACGCTGTGTGCTGACAACGGTACTACCTGATGACAAAGATTAGATTTGTTCTTAAATTTATTAACACAAACACATTAAATCATATCTTAGGATAACGATCAAAACATTACTGCAAACATGTACGTTTATATGTTTTACAATAAAACTACTGGGTATAACAAAAACAAATTTTCAAAGAGTATAAAATATACTTACTGCTTGTATCTTTCTTTTGACTGCTGGGAGTAGTTGCCCAATTCACTTTGACTTCCTAAAAAAAAAAAAATTTCTACATTTATATTCCATAAAAACAAAGCTCAAAATCAGATTTGTATCTATGAATACATAAGAAAGATATGTCTGAGATGAAACATTGAACACCAGTTCTGGTGAAGTGTTTTGTTTTTTTTTTTTAATATTTTTCAAGTTGTCAATGGACATCTATCTATCTATCTATCTATCTATTTATTTATATGTGGTGTTGCGAATTGAACCTAGTGCCTCATGCAAGGCAAATGCTCCACCACTGAGCCACAACCCCAGCCTCTCAAGTCAAGTTTTAATGCTCATCTTTTGACTTACACTTATGCCAATAACTTTAACAAATCCTAATCTTTATACATTTCTGTTAACATTCAAATAACCTTTTTTTTTAAACAAATNGAGGATCGAACCCGGGTCGCACGCATGCCAGGCGAGCGCGCTACCGCTTGAGCCACATCCCCAGCTCAAGTCAAGTTTTAATGCTCATCTTTTGACTTACACTTATGCCAATAACTTTAACAAATCCTAATCTTTATACATTTCTGTTAACATTCAAATAACCTTTTTTTTTAAACAAATAGTATCAATGTATGTTTTCCCTTAGTTTCTTCCAAGCTTTAGTAATTCAAAAATATTTTAGCACTTATGTTCAAGCACCATGATACCAACATAAACACAGGCCTCTCCCCTCTAAAAGCTTTATCCTACCATTTTAATATTAAATGTGAATGACTTTTTATGATAAAGTGAACATGTTTCTAAAATGGAAATGAAACCATATAACTTAAAATTTACCAGCACAAGTCACCTTTTTGAATTATGACAGCTTACCTTACCCATTATCTTCCGCCCATTCATAGCAGCAAGTGCTGCAGCTGCATGACGATGTTCATGAAACTCCACAAAACAATATGGATCGTTTCCAGCTGTCTGTTTGAGAACAAATACACAAGTCAAATTTAAGCTTTATTCTCCCATTATCTTAAAACTATGTACAGATTTTTTTGGGGGGGGGGGGCAGTGGGGAAGGCAGTACCAGGGATTGAACTCAGGGCAGCTTGACCACTGGGCCACATCCTCGGGCCCTATTTTGTATTTTTGATTCAGAGGCACATGGGGTTCATTGAGTTGCTCGACTCCTAATCATGCCGAGGTCTGGCTTTNTATTTGTTTATTTTTATGTGGTGCTGGGGATTGAACCCAGTGCCTCAGGCATGCTAGGCAAGTACTCTACCACTGAGCCACAACCCCAGTCCCCTAGCAATATATTTTTCTTATAAATTAAGTTTTATATACTTCTCAGGCTATGGAAAATGAATGGTACACTCCAAAAGTAAATTTTTAGATTAAAAAGTTAACACTTTAAAAAAACAATTTTTATAAGAAGTTATCTTCTTAGGCTATACTACAATGCTGTAGCTTTCTTTTAATAATGACTAAGTGTACTAAGTGAAAATAGTTACTAACTCTATTTATTAATATTTACTAATACTATGTATGTTTATTTGCCCCCATAAACACATAACAATTTCTTTAAGGTACAGAGTTTCATTAACATTCTCAAATTCTCCTTTGATTTCTTTTTTTGGGGGGAAATTGTGGTACTAGATGCTGAACCCAGGGCCTGATGCTTGCTAGACTAGCACAATACTACTAAACTAAACTATATCTCCATCTCTTTTTTAAAAATTATTTATTTTGAATTACGGTCTTATTAGGATGACAGGCTGGCCTAGAACTTCTGATCTTCCTGCCTCAGCCTCCCAAGTAGTCTTTTTCCATTTTATAATTTTTAATCCTGTTGGTTATATATTAGTTTAATTGCTACAACTGTACACATCCCCTTACTGCTTCTAACTTGCTGAAATTCTTAGCCAACTTCTTAGACCTACTTCTAAAATATAGGTAAATAGGCTCTGGAAACTAAAGAAGTTCTCTGGTAAGTAAAGTTTAAGAATGGGATTTATGTATGTACATATGTATGTATATTTGTGGTACCGGAGATTGACTATAGACTTCAGGGATTAGCCCTTTTTATTTTTTATTTTGAGACAGGGTTTTGCTAAGCTGCCAAGGCTGGGCTCCAAATTGAGATCCTTCTGTCTTAGCTTCCCAAATAGCTGGATTACAGGCACATGCCACTGTACTCAGCTAGAAGTTTTAGAACGTGGACTTTCTGACACAGATATTTTGACTATTTAGAAAGCTTTTAAAAATCCACTCCCATCAAAAAAAAAGAAAATTGTAATCTCAACTAGATTAGTATCATATAAATTTGCTCACTGTGGGCTGGGGCTATAGCTCAGTGGTAGAGAGCCTGCCTTGCATATGTGAGGCATTGGGTTTGATCCTCAGCACCACATAAAAATATATAAATAAAGATCTTAAATTTTACTTCTCACTGTGATGACAGAAGTAGAATAAAAATCTAATAACAACAAATAAAACCAAAATGCTTTAATATAAAAAAATTCTCTTATTCTTTGCTGGTACTGGGATAAGATAACTTGGATGCTTTGTTTTTACCTTTGTTGGGATGCTAGGGACTAAACTCAGGGCCTTGAGCATGCTAGGTAAACATGCTACACCCAAGTTGAGCTACACCCAAACCAAATATGTAGTTTTATTATAAATTAAAGCAGAAAAAAAAGAAAAATTCTAATATTTTAGACCTATCAGTGTAAAATGCTAAACAATTTAATAGTTCATTTATTTCTTTCTGTAATCTAAGCAGAACTGATTCAAAATTCAAAAGTGGCAAACACATAATTCAATATACTGGGACTACACTTTGTGTTAAAAAAATTAGAGAATATAAAAATTATGTAATTGAAACTAATGATAAACTTAATGAGAATTCTATTACAAAGATCAATGTTCTCAAGTATAAGAATGTGGTTAAAAAAAAGTAGCTTGCAATTAAGATTAGTGCAAACAGATGGAAAAGATCATGCATGCTAATTTTTTTAATATTTAATTTTTAGTTGTAGATGGACACAATACCTTTATTTTATTTTTATGTGGTGCTGAAGATTGAACCCAGTGCCTCACACGCTAGGTGAATGTTCTACCAATGAGCCACAATCCCAGCCCATGCATGCTAATTTGTATCCAGAAAAAAAAAAAAAAAACTTTTCAAGTAAAAATAAGATAAGCATATATACATTTTCAGCATGTATACTCAGGAATATAAAATTCCTCATCAAATTTTTAAAAATTTGTTTTTCTATACATATTATCATTCAGGGTTAATACCAATTATATGAATAAATTCTATTGTTTTCTCTACCTATTAAGGTCTGATGGATAGGAATTACCTAATTTTGAACTGCCTAAATCTGAGAAAAACTTGACCCTCAAAAATAAAATTAAAAACACTTTCAGCCAGGTGTGGTGGCACATGCCTGCAGTCCCAGCAACTTGGGAGGCTGATACAGGAGAATAGAGAGTTCAAAGCCAATTGTAGCAATTTAGTGAGGCCCTAAGCAACTTGGCAAGACCCTGTTTCTAAAATAAAATATAAAAAGGGGCTGGAGGGGCTGGGGCTGAGTGGCAGACTACTTATCTAGCATGTGCGAGGCACTGAGTTCAATCCTTAGTACTGCATACAAAAATAGGCAAATAAAATAAAAGTGTGCTATCTATCTACAACTACAAATAAATAAATAAATAAAGGCTGAGGATGTTGCTCAGTGGTTAAACACGTTCAATCCCTGGCACAGAACAAAAACACTTTCACTGTACTAAATGCATATTATTTTTTTTAACCCCGTTTCTAGTCTAATTATAACTTAAATTGTAGATTAACTGAACAATAATTAATTCTGATACTTCAATGCATTTGAAAACAAAAACCTAGATACATATATACATACCCACATATAGTTATCTGCTCTAGGAATGATTAGTAGTTCTGTTCTCTTCCTTTATTTAGCAAATAAATTAAAATCCATTGCTAAGACAGATTTATTATAAATATGCTAAAATCCCTATGAATTTAGACATAAACTAAGAAGTCTTTGAAGTAATGGTTTTAACAAGTATGTCAAAAAGAAGAAAGTTAACTTAAGTAAAATACCCTTACATCCATAATCATTTTGCAGTTTTTACAAGGTCCAATCTGGCTGAAGAGTTGGAGAATCAGAGCTTCTGTTACATCTCTGGAAAGGTTACCAACATATCTGAAACACAAAGAAGAGCAATTCATCATTTCAGATTTGCTTCTTTTGCATCAGTTCCTAAAGTTGCTTACTGTAATATGAATGCTGGGAGATGGCAAATCTTTGCCTTACACTATACTATTAGGAATTACCTTGTAAATGTTTGCCAACACTTCAAAAAAAACTCATATGGATTCAAAATATAGTATGTGCAAATATATTAGACACTGCTAGTGGAATGGAAGATAGCGTGTGAGTGTATGCATATATTTATTTTGGCAGCAGTGGGGATTGAACCCAGGGCCTCACACATGCTAGGCAAGTGCTCTGCCACTGAGCTACACCCCCAGCCCTTTATTATTTTGAGACAGTTTCTCTTATTACGACGCCCAGGCTGACCTCAAATTTAGCAAATCCTCTGGTCTCAGACTTCAGAGTAGCTGAGATTACAGATATACACCACTATGTACACCACTATGTCTATTTTTTTGGTTAAGGTTTTGCAAATTAAATTTGTTGCCCTTTAAGTTTCTAGGCATACCTTACTTAGGAAGTTGTTTTTGAAACTCTTAAAATGAATCATTATTAGATGTATAAAATATTTTATGCAATCAATCCTGGGACATATTGTAATTTTTCCTTTTTTGATGTTACTGGGGGTTTAACCCAAGGGTATTCCCCTACTTAGCTCCACCCCAGCCCTTTTCAGTTTTTATTTTGGGGGGGGGGAGTGTCTTGCTAAGGTTGCTAAGGCTGGCCTTGAACTTGTGATCCTCCTGCTTCAGTCTCTCAAGTCAATGGGATTACAAGCACGTGCCACCACGTCCAGCTTTTTCTATATTAATACAGAAATCATTTGTTTTCTTCCAATTTTTAATTCATATTTATTTCTATAACATTGTTTAATTATGTAGACTTTGAATATGCAATGAAAAAATTTTATAAAAATCATGAGAAAGTTGTTTCTCAGGTGTGATAGAGTTCACAAACAGATGGGAAGCTTTCACTAAACATCACTGATCAGTGGAAGAAAAATAAAAGGCAGTACAACAAGGTTCCAGATAATTTGAGTTGATGACCAATGAACTTAATTAATATAAACAGGGCACTACAAGTCCACATAATCTTTATAAAGGGTTTATAAATAAGTTCTCAAAATGGACTTTTCAAATGAGATTACCTCTAGGCATATTACACATTTACTACTTCTGACATGATAAAATACAGTAGCGTTTAATAACTGTAGAGTTCTTTCACCAGGTACGCTTCAGAGAACTTGAAAACTAGACTCTCCCTTAGAAAAATAAACGCCTATACATGTCCACAAAGCATGGATTCCATTTCTTCTTTCTACTGTCCCAACAAACATATTGAGTGCCTACTAGACTAAAACTATTCGAACAGGTTAAAGGGAGAAGTGTTTAATTTTAAAGAACAAACAACATTTAAAGATCAGGTAGAATAATGGCATTTAAAAAAAGAGAGAGTAGGGCTGGAGATATAGCTCAGTGGTATAGCATCTGGGTTGGGGGGGGAGAGAGAGAGAGAGAGAGAGAAAATGAGCGGAAGCTCTTTTTTACAGAATTCTAATTAAGAAATACAGGATGATATTAAATTAACAATATATAAGCTATAATAAAATCAGTAAGTTCATTCATTTATACTAAAATAACTAGGTGAAAGGTTTGTGTATAAATGGATAATCAGTGTGCCAAAGTTATCATGGATTATTTAAATAATTGCAAAGGGAAAACCCTACCTTAAAAATGAGTGCTTTGGCTATCACCATTATGACCCAGTAATCAAAATTTAATTCACCTTATAGATGGGCAATGAGAAACTGTATAACATGTATTAACAATATCACTTATGGAGTATTCATATCAAAGAAGTTTAACCTAATCTGATCAAGCTTAAAAATTTGATTTAAGTTTATAGGATATTGGGCATATAGAGATAATCACAAAATCTAGATGTTAGACATTTTATAAGACAACTTGATCTCTTCAAGAAATTGTCCTGCATCTGGGGTGTAGCTCAGAGTTAAGAGATCGGGCTTAGGGGCTGGGGTTGTTAGCTCAGCCTGGCATGACTGAGGCCCTGGGTTCGGTCCTCAGTACCACATAAAAATAAATAAATAAAATAAAGGTATTATGTCCATCTACAATATACACAATGGAATATTACTCAGCAATAAGAGAATAAAATCATGGCATTTGCAGGTAAATGGATGGAGTTAGTGGGGTAGGGAGGGGGAGCATAGGAGGAATAGACAAACTCTAGATAGGGCAGAGGAATGGGAGGGGAAGGGAGAGGGCATAGGGTTAGAAATGAGGTGGAATGTGATGGACATCATTATCCAAAGTACATGTATGAAGACACAAATTGGTGTGAATATACTTTGTATACAACCAGAGATATGAAAAATTTGTGCTCTATATGTGTAATATGAATTATAATGCATTCTGCTGTCATATATAAATTTAAAAAAAATTTTTTTTAAATCCTATCCAGCATGTGTGAGGCCCTGGTTCACTCCCCAGCACTAAAACAACAAAGATCCATGATAGCCCTAATTAAAAAAAAAAAAAAAATAGGACTATAGACTTACAAGGTATATAGTGACAACAAAATATAATTAATAATCCTTGACTGGATCCTAGATAGGAGAAAAAGAGCTTGTTCTTGCAGAATGCTAATAAACATAGAAGAAATGAGAGGGGAAAAAAATCACCATTAAAACTCTACAGTAGGACTGGGGATGTGGCTCAAGTGGTAGCATGCTCGCCTGGCATGTGTGCGGCCCAGGTTCGATCCTCAGCACCACAAACAAAGATGTTGTGTCCACCGAAAAACTAAAAAAATAAATATTTAAAAAAAACACACCTCTACAGTAATAATTGCTACATGGAAGATCCACTCGTGAAAACTAAAATTAGTTGGTGAATTTTAAGGAAAAACACTTGCATAGCCTCAAAGTCTCTCAAAAAATATTATGGCTTTAACCAGTTAACTGGTGATTTTTATCTTCTGACCACAAATTCTCTTGATATATCTCTCTCTAGGAAATGCACCTCAATCCTCTCTTCTTGAGTGTAAGCTAATTTCAGTGATTCATCTTCGTTTTTTTTTTTCTCCTGAGGCACTGGGGACTGAACCCAGAGGTGTTATAAGACTGACCTTCATATCCCCAGCCCTTATTTATTTTGAGCAGTGTCTCAGTAAGTTGCTGAGGATATCCTTGAACTTGTGATCCTCCTGCCTCAACCTCCTGAGTTCCTGGGATCACAGATGTGTACCATTACATCTGGCTAGTTGATTGACTTCTAATCAACAAACCATTTTCAGAAAGCAGTCACTGTACACTGAAGAAACAGTATTTTGAAACTTTCAGTTCATACAAGGTATCTCCTCACAGATTCAAAAGGTATAAGAGACTTGACTAAATGTAATGTATTATCTTGCATTGGATTCTGGAAAACAAAAAAAGATTATTGGAGCAAAAACACTGGGCGAGGTGGAATAAAACTTGTAATTAACAGCTTTGCATCCACCAATGTTAATTTCTTATTTTTGAAAATTGTAGAATGATTATGTAAAATGTTAATATTAAGGGAAGCTAGGTGAGACTGTGAGAATTCCAAAACCATTTCTGCCTGTATGTATTCTCACCTAACTTTTGTGCTGATAAAAAATCCACAAAACTGCAATTAAGTCTAAATGAAAAAATGGATCTTCTGGAACTTTAGATCTACTTTGCCAAAGGCAGAGATCTATTGACAACTGGGTAGTTTTTAGAACTTTAATCTTATCACTTACTCTTTGCAAAATTGTCTAAATTCAAATATTTTCTGATACTTGATTTGAAGATAGGTAATAATAAGCAGTAAGAACAAGCTGGTTTAAAAGAAACACTGGCCAGGCAGTGTAGCATGCCTGTAATCTCCACCATTCTGGAAGCTGAAGCAGGAGGTTCACAAGTGTGATACTAGCCCCAGCAACTTGGCAATACCCTGTTTCAAAATTGAAAAGGGCTGGAGATGTAGCTCAGTGGTTAAGCACCCCAGGTTCAATCCCCAGTACCAAAACACTTTTTGGGGGACATGCAGCTACACACACACACACACACACACACACACACACACACACACAGTTTGTATTGTCTTTATGTTTACTTGCTTAATGTAGCCTGTAATAATCTCCAGGAGCCTCCATCAATTCATCCCACACATAGCTGTTTATTCTCTTTTGAGGAAGCTGTACACAAAACTTGCTCTCAATCTTGGACATCATTACAATAGACTATAGGTAACAATATATTTTCATATTAATCAATGACAAAATCTTTGTGCAAAAAAATAAAACCCATTATAGTAATCTTTAACTTTTTACCAATATGTCAGTCACTAATACCTCAAATTTTTATAAACAATGCTATTACAAGTATATTTGCTCAATAATAGTTTGAGACTGAAAGCCTAAAAATACGAAATCTGCAGATCCTTTTAATACACACTAGTGGGGCACAGTATTGCATGCCTGTAATCCCAGTGTCCTGGGAGGCTGAGGCAGGACTGCAAATTCAAGAACAGCCTCAGCAACTTAGTGAGGCCCTAAGCAATTCAGCAACCTTATCTCAAAATAAAAAATAAAAAGGGCTGGGGATATGGTTCAGTGGTAAACTGTCCCTGGGTCAATCCCAGTACCACAAATCAAAATAAAAACAACCTTTTTTTATCTTTTTATACATACTTTCAATGGAAAACAAATTATACATATATATATGTATGTGTGTGTGCGCACACACGCGCGCACACACACACCAGAGAGTGAACTCAGGGGCATTCAAGCACTGAGCCATATCCCCAGCCCTATTTTGTATTTTTTAGTTAGAGTAAGGGTCTCACTGAGTTGCTTAGCCATTGCTGAGGCTGGCTTTGAACTTGTGATTCTACTGCCTCAGCCTCCTGAGACACTGGGAGTTCTTATATCTTGCAAAATGTTTTACAGTTCATTCTCATTTTTATATATGAAAGTTTCTTTAGTTTTTCCTTACTATTTGGTTTCTTTAAAAAAAGGATTCTCTGAAATATGGCTTTAAGTTTTATGTATAGAGGATTTTTTTTTTTCTTTTGGCTACCAAATATCTCTACCTTATGGCAGAGTCCTATTCTCTACAGAAGCTGAAAATGACAAATAGGTTTTGTAGACCTCCTTGCAGCTGGACCATTTGAATATGATGGAGGTTAGGTGTATTAAAAATACCAGTGCTGAACAGACTTCATAGAGAGACCTTAAAAAGAAAAGATCGAAGAAAATGTTTTGGTGGCACAATGGAGCAGTGCTAGTACAAACTGTGGTGTCTGATCTTCAGTGTTTGTGGAAGCAGGATCCTTTCTGGGATGGTCTGTCATTTGATTATGACTGTGCCTAATAGTTGTCTCTCTTTTCTAAGCCAAGTTCCATGACCTTCCTACAAATTCTTAAGAGTGTCCAATATATTTTTTAATAAGCTCCTTTCATAGTTAAAGTACTCCCTTGCTACATATACTTAATCTTTATATAAAAATTTGTACTGGGGCTGGGGTTGTAGCTCAGCGGTAAAGTGCTTGCCTAGCACAGGAGAGGCCCTAAGTTCGATCCTCAGCACCACATAAAATAAGTAAATAAAATAAAAGACACTGTGTCCAACTATACCTTAAAAAAAAAAAAATTCTACTAAAGCAGTTGCAAACCAAGGTCACCTATCACGATGTCTACTGAACTACTAAACAAATGTACAATTTCATTTTATCTAGTTTTTATTTTTCAAATGTTTACTTTTTTTGATGTATACCATACCAATGTTATTTATTTTGCCACATTAGGGATCCAACCAAGGGCTTTAAGCATAGTAGGCAAGTGCTCAATGACTAAGCTACACCCTTGACCTTATTTTTTTGAATAACATTTAAATGTCTTTTTTAGCTATTCCATGGACTTCTCACTAACACCACAGATTTAAGTATCTCATATTGTAATTTACTGTATCACCCCTGGGATAATGTACCAATCCTGTGCAGAACTGGAAAATGGAGACAGAAGTATTTGTTAAGGTAATCAATTTAAAAATGCCATTTTATGTTACTGTAACAAAATACCTGAGGCTGAGTAACTTTTAAAGAAAAGGTTTATTTGATTCACATTCTGGTGGTTGGAAAGTTCAGATATCATGGCAATGGCATGTGACCAAAAAAGCCCCAGCTGCATCACAACACTGTGAAATAGAAAGGGGCCCAGCAAGTGGGTTGGTCTTGCTACAACCCAGTCTTATAAGAACTACATTTAAAATTCCTTTCCAAGGCAATGCCCCCATGACCTAATCACCTTTCACTAGGCCCCACCTCTTAAAAGGTTTCACCACTTAACACTGCCACATTAAGGATCTAAATTCCTGAATATGAATCTTTCAGGGACAAACCACACCCAACCATATCATGTCTTTTTGGGCAGCTGGATAAATATGAATATAAAATAAACATTAGTTAATATTATATCTGGAGGTAATATATCTGGGGATGTAATTTAGTTGAAGAGCACATGCTTAGCACCAGAGAATCTGGGTTCAATTTCCAGCAACACACAAATATTGTACTAATGTAATCTCCTTAAGGTGAAGAATTATACTGTGATTATGTAACAGAATGTCCTCATGTTTAGGAAATAAAGTATTTAAACACAAAGTGTCATGATGTCTTCAATTAATTCAAATGTTTCTGCAAAAATACCCCCCAAACAAAAACAAAACCCCCCATAAATGGCTAAATATCAAAATTGCTAATTCCACCTGAAAGGCATGTTAAGTCTTCAATGTACAATTTGTGTTACTTCTCTGTAGGTTTTTTAATTTCTCAAAATAAATAATACCTGAGAAGTAGAACCATTAGAAAAAGTCATCACTGCTACTAGTGACCACATGACAGCTCTGCCAGGGATAGAATTTCATATTATCTTAATACACATTGTTGAAGTTGGTAACTAAGTTGAATAGTTACAAAACTGGAATCCAAGAACACTTAAAATATTCATTTTTTATTAATACAAGCTCTAGACAATTAACCTACAAAGAAAATGTACAAAGCAGAATGGGTTTGTTTCTAGCCACAATCATTAAAATGGAGAATTTAATAAAGAAATCCCCGTGAAAATGAGTAAAAAAGCATGGATAAGTAAGTTTTAACTTCATGATAAATTCCATAAGAGTACAGATTTTAAAAATTCAGACTGGATATATACTATATAGAACACTGACTGGAACATTGCTATGTACTCTATAAATATTTGCTGAATAACTATACTCTCTAGATGACTTCAGAACATTTGCAATTTGCTAGGAAATTATTTTGCCCGAGTTACTAAATTAACAGGGGAAACAATTATTTTCTAATTAAGAACCTGTAGATGGGCTGGGGATGTGGCTCAAGCGGCAACGCACTCGCTTGGTATGCGTGGGGCGCTGGGTTCGAACCTCAGCACCACATAAAAATAAAATGTTGTGTTCACCGAAAACTAAAAAATAAATATTAAAAAAAATTTCTCTCTAAAAAAGCCCAAACAAACCTGTAATGCGTGTATATACACCACGTCAGCATCCTAACCTATTATTAAACAATCATGTACACTTCACAAAGGATAGTCTTTACACATTGCAGAAGCTATCTTATTTATTAGCTAGTAATTCTTTCAGTTGGTTTGTGTGGCCATACACATAAACCAGATTGAACAAATGTATCTAATATTAAAATTGAAGACATCTTAAGGGATATCCATGCTCTCAAAATGGCATTCATTTTTACTTATGTAGCAAACATTTTAGATTGATTGATATACACTTCTAAATAAATCCACTTACTGTTGGTGTCATTCTCACATAACACATCCAATCCACTGATAATCTCTGCTGCTAGATTTTCAAGACATATCCAAAATCCTTCTACTTTTCATCACTTCTACTAGTACTACTTTTTAAGTCACCATTTGGTCACTCAACTGAACTATACTAGTCAAGTATACTTGACTCTGCCCTTTCAATGGTTAAAACAGATTATATCACTCCCCTGCTTAAAATCCTCTTATTGCCTCCCTTATCACTCTTTTTTCCCAAGACATAGCCCTCACAGGGCCCTATATGATCTGTTCTCTTCTACCTCCCCTAATAACCCCTTCTCCCCTCACATCATTCTAACCACATTTCCTAATTCTCTCCTATCTCTTCAGTCTCTGCAACAAGCATGCCTCACCATGGGCCACCAGCTCTTTCTGCAGTGCCCCTTCCTCAGATATATGCATAGTTCTCCCTCACCTTCTTCAGTTCTCCCCTCATGGTGACTTTTCCTACTGTTCTCTATAATTTCCACTCTATCTTCCCTATCTTGCATTATTTTTCTCTATAGAACTTAATTACTACCTAACAATTATTTATGTAAGTTCTAAAAAGATCTATGTGTTTCCAGTTCCTAGAACAGTGATAGCCACGAGTTACATTCTCAAATATTACTAATATGTTTGTAGCACATTGTCAATTTTTTTTTTTTTTTGTCTGAGCCACATCCCCAGCCCTTTTAGTTTTTTGAGACAGGGTCTTGCTAAATTACTGAGGTTGACCTCAAACTTGGAATCCTCCTGCCTTGACCTCCTGAGTTGCTGGGATTACAAGGATGCATGGCCATTCTTCAGAAACAATGTATTATCCAATAACTAAAATTCTCATTTTAGTCAAACTTTCCTTCAGTCTCACCTTACTAGTTAAGAATGAATAAGCCAACTGAACTCAACAAAAAAGAGTTGCTATTTCCTTCTACAAAAGTGTTTGGAGAAGAGTGGGGTAGAAATAAGAAAGATGCATGGGGTGATGGAAAGACAAGGCCCTCATTAGTAATAATTAGACAGCAATAATTTAGCTGAGGGCTTTTAAAGAGACCTACATTATTAACAATGTCAAAGCCACACAGTAACTGTACAGCTATATCAAAATGCATTTGAGAGTAAATCACTCAGAGGACATTAAAGTGCCTGGATCTAAAGGAATTAACACCAGCAATGTTTTTCTAGTTTAGTGTGCTGCTTTTATTTTACAAATTTAAAGTTTTCAAAGTGACCAAGGCCAATTCAGATTCACTATACACATATTTTTATTTTTCATTATGGACAATTTCAAATTTACACATAAGAATAATAGTATGTAAATATAACCCATCCACTCACTACAAATGTCTGAATTACTAATTACTTTGAACACTCCTCAAAATAGTCTTGCAGGAAAATCTTTAAGAATGTTTTTCTTACAATGTGTTTCCAAAGTAATGCTGACAGAAAGATATATACTGGCAATGTCAAATTTAACACGGTGATGCTGACCACTGAGATGTGGCAAGTGGATACTTCCTCTAAGCCACTTAGGAACACAGGTTGTATTAGAATTCAGACTATTTTATTCTCAAATGAGTAAAATCTTGATTCTCTTCTTGAACTGTACCACATTTTAAAACAAATCTATTAATCACTTACCATGGACCAGATGCTGTGCCAAGAACATATTAAAAGCCCCTGACATATTATAAGTTCCAGAGTCATGAAAGCAAACATTAAAAGTAAGAATACTGCTGGGAAAACTTAGGAATTAGTACCTACCCATATTTAACCAAGATTGGTGTAACTGGAAAAATGAGAGATTTTGGCTGAGGGAGACAGAAGCAAGTGAGAAGATAATAGGACTACTTCGAGCAAAAAAAAAATTCTTAAATGGGGTGTTCTAATGAGAGGTTCAAGGCAAAATCAGTCATTAGTGTAATGGTTAAGAGCTGAAGACAGTCGAATTGCAGGATGAGGAATAAAAAGGTATATGATCTTGGGTGAGTTAATTAGACTCTAATTTTGCTTTTTCTGGCTACAAAATGGAATAAATTATTTTAATGTTCAGATGAGTATTAAAAGAGCATTTAAAGCACTTAGCGCAGAGCCTGGCACATACTAAGCATTCAATGACTCTCTGTGAATTAATAAAACTCTATTATTTCTCCTGCAATGATTAGTCCCCTGTCCCCAGTCTAGTACTATTTAACTACCTGCTTTTGTAGACTGGCCTGAGAATGCTGAAGTTGTCTTCATTATTTGATATTCCCAAATCAATGTACTAAAAAGGTTAAGTTCCCATATATTCCTGGCAGTTTCTGAAATTAAAACATTTCAAAATAATGTAAGAATCTTAAATGTAAAGGCATTATAAAATATGAGCAGTGCTTAACCCAATATGTGGCTATCATGCTTCTAGCTAAGATGTAAGAGGAAAAAAAGTCTAGTATGTTTTTAGGGAGTGTTCTTCTGTAGATACAAACTTTCCATTCCCTAATTGCTGCATCCTTATAAAAAGATACACATAAACTAGCAGAATATTTAATCTATTAAGAAAATAAGTCTGGGGATTTAGCTGAGTGGTAGAGCATTTGCCTAGTATGTGCAAGGTTCTGGGTACAATCCTGAGCACTGCAAAAATAAAAAATAAAATAAATAAAAAATAAAAAGTTTTAAAAAGAAATGTAAAATGTAACAACATTTCCCATATATATTAGAAATATCAATTTAGAATTCAAAAAAATTTTTGGTGAAAAAAACTACACTCTAGTTCATAACTTTAATATCTAGAGTTGTGAAAAGAAACCTAAAATTGTATTTTTAATGCATTGAGCTCTCAAACTGCCAGTATCCAACAGTAAAACAAAAAGCCACGCCAGGAACTCACTGAAAAGTTAACTATGTTAGATGATAAATATGTTAAGTCGGCTTTACTGGGGCAACCAATTTGCTCTGTGTATTTCATATTAAACATTATGTTGTAAACCTCAAATTCACACAATAAAGTAAAAATCCAAAACACATCTCATTGAGCTTTTCCTTTTTTCCCCCCCTGGAGAAATGCAACAAAGGCAGGATCGCTCATCCAATTAATATTCTGAAAACAAAGAATGCGG
>NW_025999977.1:3206552-3218007 GCF_001458135.2 Marmota marmota marmota | reverse complement strand
GGGGGGGGGGGGGGGGAACTACACGACAAAGAAAATATCCCCAGCTCGGATCACTTAATAATAAAAACTTCTTGCCTAAATACGTTATATAATCAACTGTTGCTTCATAAAAACTGCCTGCTTGATCGGCAACATGTCAATCACCAGAGTAGCAAGCGATTATAAAGATGTATTAAATCCACTTCCCCTCAGTAGATATATTCCTCCGGGTGAGATTTCCATTTTTTTTTTTTTTTAAAGCAGTTTCAAAATCCTTGGGTGGTCCGGTTAGGCTTTTTGGTCGAGGGTCGGGGGTGCTATAGAAGAAAAGCCAAAGAGAGGTTAAAGAAAGATATTTGGCTTTTTTCCAGTTGGCAACTGCGAGAATAAAGTTTACCTCAGCCTCAAGATGGGGGGGAAAAATTCCTACCAACGAGAAGAAAACGAAAGGAAGAGTTTCAGGAGAAAAATAAAATGTAAAGGGAAGTCTGAAAAGATATAAAGAGGTTAATTACAAGGGGGGGGGGCGGGGGAAAAAAAAGAGAGAAGAAAGCAAGCATGGGACTACAGGAGGGTCCGCCGAGTTCTAAAGAGAGGTTTGAATGAAAAAGTCTTTTCTCCAGGTCTAAGGACCCCAGAGGGCGGGCGGCGAGGCCAAAGGCCGCGCGCTGGTGCAGTTAAGGCGAAGGGATTAATTCTGAGGGTCGACCCCCAGTCCCTCCACTTCGTCCTCTCACAGCCCGGGTCTTGGCTCTAAACATCCAGGTGTGGGTGCTAAGGAGAGAGGAACCACGATATCGCGGCGTCCACGGAGACAATAGGCTGGGGAGCGACGCAGGGCCGAGGCCTCCCTCCGGGACGACCACCATCCCGCCTCCCTCATCGTTGCTCCAGACTCACAGAGTCTTGGGCATCTCGTCCTCCATGGCTGCTGCTGTCGCGGCGGCGCCTCTGGTTCCAGCTCCCTGCCCTTCACTACCTCCCAAATCGTATGAACGGCTATGGCTGCGGGATGGCGGGGTTTCTCGGCTGAGCGGAGGTTACTTCGCCGTCTTCTTCCGCGGTAATTACGCCGATATGCCCCGCACAGCGCGAACAATGAAGCCCCGATTCAAGATGGCGGCGAGCCGGGCGCCTAGGAGCAGCCAGCGAAGTGACCCAGACCGCGCAGGCGCAGAAAACCCTGCACTCTCACCCTCGCGGCGCGGGGCTACACCTCAATCCGTAGGTTCACTTGTTGCGCAGCCGCTCTTTCACCCGACTCGTGATGGCTCGGATTGCGCAGGCGCACAGCTTAACTATTTCAAAACTCGTAAACTGTCGGTGAGCTCCAGATCCGAATGTTTCATCAGTGAATTATAATGAAATGGAGATCTTCAGGGTAATTAAAAATTCTAAGTATTTTCACTACAGGAAAGATTTATGAAGATTCTTTTAAGACATTTTTGAGCAAAAGAAGTGCCTGCGCCGCCCGGGAATCGAACCCGGGTCGCAAGAATGGGAATCTTGTATGATACCACTACACCAGCGGCGCTGTTGACAAAAGCACTCGCCAGAGTCTCCTAGGTGAAAAATGCAAGCACACATTCCCATTCAAAGATGCACAATTGTTATTTTAATTTGAAAATAAAAGTGTACTGATGGTTTGATAGTTCATATCTGCTATTTTTTTCATTGCTATGAGAAACGAATTATCTTATTGCAGTTCAGTTGGATGGATGTTTCTACTTTTTCTATACAGAAAAAATATTCAATTTTAATTTTTTTTTACTTAAAAACGTAAGTGTTTCAGTAAGAAGAATTTGCCTTGTTGGTGCTAACCAATTATTTGAGACTTGAAAAAATATTTTCAGACGCTTTATTTTTTATTTTGCCTTTCCGTGGTGTATTCAATGTACATTGAAAAGCATTTAAGAAGTGGTTTCTGTAGCAAATTGGTCACAAGAATCATAAGGTAAGTGAATCAGAAGATACATAAATTTAAGTACTCTTTTAGAAGGAAGGAAAATTAGGGCTCTAAAAGTGATTCAGTGCATTCGTTATGCATTTCATTGCCGCAGTCTGGCTGGGCACAATCAGGAGCCACTTGTCAAAAGAAACTAACTTTATTTTTAGAACCACACACGCCAAACAAAACAGCCTCTCAGGAAAAATCCTCAGAGCCTCAACTGCCACCACCGGCTTTCCACAAGCCTCTCTCTCCCACACAAGCCTCTCTCCACCTCCCACAATCCTCCTGCTCTTGAGGCCGATTGGCTGGGTCACGTGGGCGGAGCCAAAAAAGTCCCCCAATGAGCAGCTCCGTGGTCTGAAAGGGCAGGGAAACAGCCCAATGAGCATCACCGCAGAGGAGCCAATCAGCTAGATGTTGCTGGGGCCGCTGTGAGCCAATCATCAGCCGGCAGCTGGAAGTTTGCTGGCAGCTGGAAGTTTGCTGGGGCCCCTTTGGCTGTGGCTCTCAACATCTCCCCCTCTCTGTTTAAACAACAAGCATGTGGCTTAGGGACCGTGTCTGTTAGGCAGTCCAATTCAACATATGGTCCTTACCCGTCATCGGATGAACTGACCTCTAGGCGTCAGCCTCCTGTCTTAGGTTGGTACCACTGCAATTGGATCATACCCGTCACTGACTACCGGTCCAGCATACAGCTATACTTGTGGATAGGCCTTTGCACCAGTGGGGGGGTGAGGTTCTTTGCCTCACCTCTGTTGGCCCCCAAATTTTAGACCATCACTAGTAGAGGAGGATGCAAAATGCCATGACATTAAGCCAATTGAGGGCTCCTTTGAAAAATTGTACCACCGGTGACATCATCAGCAAAAATACCCCAACACTACCACAAGTCGCTGCACCAACAGATAGTTCACAATGCATACAGGTGAGCTCACAATGTGTCCAGGCAAGTTCTGCAAGCAGTTCAGTGATGGCTATTGTAGAAGCTGTAGATTGGTTTTATCTTTGACTTCACCAGCACTGGGATGAAGATAGGAATTCTGGCAATAATGGCTAAAGAAAAAATTATGTAACATTACAGAAGGCACTAAAAGAAAACAATTTTCTTAACAATTTACATTGTCTTCACCGGCACTGGGATGAAGATAGGAATTCTGGCAATAATGGCTAAAGAAAAAATTATGTAACATTACAGAAGGCACTAAAAGAAAACAATTTTCTTAACAATTTACATTGTCTTTAAGAGAATTATTAAATATAATGAAAAGGAAAGGTGAAAGTAAACAAACAGATCTGTTAACCTTCTTTTGTGTTCACATATTAAAACAATCTTTAACAGCTGTTTACCCAATTAAATTAAACCATTTAAATCACGTGAATTAAAAAAAAATATTTGGATCCATTTTATCATGAGCGCTCATCATATATGATATATGGACATACATACATTCAAACATATAACACAAAACACAAGTGTGCACACATAATATAATACATACAACACATAACATTATAGTAAAGGCCTTATAACTTTTTACAGGTGAAATCTCCATTGCAATGTTTAAAAACTCTATAGTCAAAAAATAGAACTGATCAGCAAAACATTAACCTAGGTCTGTATGAGCTCAAAAAACAAAATAGAACTTCATGATATGGCAAAGGGCAATAATAAAATAGATATTGAAAAAAGCATCCTGGTTCTGTTGCAGATGTAAGAATAGCCAAACTGGAGTTTTGGATATCAGTTGTTATGGATTTGAGCCAAATCATCTTCTTTTTGGTCTGTAGAAATCGCTTTAGTTAATCTTTCTGGAATCCAAATCGGCTGCTGTTCTCCCTGTGGAAACACATAAACAGACCCCCGACTCCAGACAATCACTGGGTCAGGACCTTGGTTAATCTCTCTGGAATCCAAATCGGCTGCTGTTCTCCCTGTGGAAACACACAAACAGACCCCCGACTCCAGACAATTACTGGGTCAGGACCTTTCCATTGTCCTGTTAGAATATCCTTCCAAAGTACCTTGGGCTTATGTACATTTTTTGGACACATATGCCTTTCCGCAGCACTAAGTCCTGATGAATCCAAATTTAAAAAGTTTAGAGTAAAAAGGGTTATTTTAAGTTTATCTTTGGGGAATATATACCCCTTCCCAATTCCTTCTTTTTGCTTTAATAAGTACATTTTAATAGTTTGATGAGCTCTTTCAACTATGCCTTGTCCCTGTGGATTGTATGGGATTCCTGTTATATGAGTAATGCCAAATGTTGAGCAAAATTGTTTAAAAGAGGTAGAAGTATAACCAGGGGCATTATCTGTTTTTAACTGTTTTGGAACACCCACAGTGGCAAAATTTTGTAAGCAATGAGCTATAACATCTTTAGTTTTTTCTCCGGCATGAAGGGAGCCCATCAAAAATCCAGAAGAAGTATCAACTGTAACATGCAAATATTTTAATTTTCCAAATTCTGGCAAGTGTGTGACGTCCATCTGCCAAATATGGTTAGGTATCAATCCTCTAGGATTGACTCCAAGATTAACTTGTGGTAAAAAGGTCACACAATTTTGACATTGTTTTATTATTTGTCTAGCTTGTTCCTTAGTTATTTTAAAACGCTTTTGTAAAGTATTAGCATTGACATGGAACTTTTTATGAAAATTTATAGCTTCTTCTAGTGTAGAGAAAATATGTATGTCATGTGTAGTTTTATCTGCTAAATCATTGCCCAAACTAAGGGCTCCAGGCAATCCTGTATGTGCCCTGATATGTCCTATAAAGAATGGATCTTTTCTGTCCCAGATTAGACTTTGTATAGTGGAAAGCAAAGAGAAAACAGTAGAAGAAGGGGAAATCCTACCAGCATCTTCAAGAGATACTATAGCATTAACTACATACTGACTATCAGAAAATAAATTAAATACAGAATCTTTAAACATCACAAAAGCTTGTAAAACTGCATTAAGCTCTACCTTTTGAGCTGATTGTTTGGGTACTAAAAATGTAAAAGTTTGATCAGGGGTAACTACTGCTGCTGTACCATTATTTGACCCATCAGTGAATATATTTGGAGCATTCATGATAGGTGTTTTTCTTGTCATTTTTGGAAAAATTACAGGATGCAATGACCAAAAAGACAATAAAGGATTAGATGGTAAGTGGTTATCAAATGAAACATTAGATTTGCACATGATTATTGCCCAAGTATTTAACTCATTAGCTAACTCATCAATTTGATTCATAGTATATGGAGTAATAATTTTATTGGGAGAAATTCCAAACACTCCCTTTGCTGCTTTTATTCCTTTGAGTATTAATTGTCCTACAGCCTCAGGATACCTAGTAAGAATAGTGTTAGGAGAATAAGATAAATGTATCCATAATAATGGACCTTCTTGCCAAAATACTCCTGTAGGAATATTTTTTGTTGGTAGTACAATAAATAATAAAGGCAAACTTATATCAATTCTATCCAAATGCATATTTTCCATATATGTTTCAATGATTTTTAATGCCTTTCTTGCTTCAGGCGTTAACATTCGGGGTGAATTTGGATCTGATGGACCTTTTAGGATATCAAATAAAGGTCCCAACTCTCCTGTTGGTATACCTAAATAAGGCCTTATCCAATTTATGTCTCCTAATAACTTTTGAAAGTCATTAAGTGATTTGAGTTGATCTACTCGTATTTGAATTTTTGGTGGACGGACCATGGTTGAGGATAATAGAACTCCTAAATAATTAATTGGAAAATTTAATTGTACTTTATCTATTGCTATCTCTAGATTATAATTTTTTAATAAGTTTGTAAGTGTGGCATAACATTCTAGCAATGTGTTTTTATCTTTGTGTGCTAATAATACATCATCCATATAGTGAAATATTTGTAGTTCAGGATTTTGATTTCTAAGTGGCTGGATTACTTTGTTAACATAAATTTGACACATAGTTGGGCTGTTAGCCATCCCTTGAGGGAGTACTTTCCATTCATATCTCTGATCAGGACCTTCATGATTCAGTGCAGGGATAGTAAATGCAAAACGTGGACTATCCTCAGGATGAATTGGAATTGAAAAAAAACAATCTTTAATATCTATAACTAAAACATACCAGGTTTTTGGCAAAGCAGACAATTGAGGAATCCCTGATTGAGCAGGTCCCATAATAACCATCTCATTATTAATGGCTCTTAAATCTTGCAATAATCTCCATTTACCAGATTTCTTTTTGATGACAAAAATGGGAGTATTATGGGGAGATACAGAAGGTTGTATATGTCCTTCTGCTAATTGTTGTTTGACCAGGTCATGGGCTGCTTGTATCTTTTCTTTAGTCAGGGGCCACTGAGGAACCCATACTGGTCTTTCTGATTTCCAAGTAATTTTTATTGTCTCAGTGGCCCTTTCTGAAAATCCAACCCATGTCTGTCTGTTCCTTGATCTATTTGTATTGGTGCTGCTATACCTTGTTCTTGTTTTTCTAATCTTTTTCCTTTCCTAAAACCTTGTCTAGTCATAATAGTGGGTGCATTTTGGTTGATGTTATTTGTTAATGTCAAACCTAATTGATCTAGGACATCTCGTCCCCATAAATTTACGGGAAGATGATCCAATACATATGGCTGTATAGTTCCTTCACATCCTTCAGGATCCTTCCAATCTAATACCATTGCACTTCTATGGGGATTAGTCGCCACTCCTAGGCCTCGAAGCGTTTGAGTGGCTTGTTGTAATGGCCAATGTTTTGGCCATTCTTGACGAGAGATGATGCTAAGGTCTGCACCTGTATCCAGTAGCCCATTAAATTCATGTCCTTGAATATTTAGTTTTAGCATGGGGCGAGAATCTAAATTTAAAGAAAGCATAGCCCAATCTACACCTGTGGAGCCTAATCCCTTGGAACCTCTTTCTACAGTACGACTGGAAAATTTATCATGTAGGCTGGGTATTATTAGTAACTGTGCTATTCTATCTCCTGGTGAAATTACTGATATACCCTTTGGAGAACTGGCTATAATTTTTATTTCACCTTCATAATCGGGATCAATTACCCCAGGACTTATCATAAGTCCTTTTAGAGTAGAAGAGCTGCGTCCCAATAATAAGCCTACTGTTCCTTTGGGAAGAGGTCCTTTCACCCCTGTGGGAATGATTTGAACTCCCATCTCTGGAGTTAGTACTGCTCTGGCGGAGGCGCAGATGTCCAACCCTGCGCTCCCTCTGGTTTGTCTGATGAGGGATCTGATGGACAATGTGTCCTGGGCACTACCCTGATGGGGTTGCTGGGTTCCTCCAGTGCTCCGTATATTTGTGGTTTTGGGCCCCGGAGCATTGGGCCCCCCTGTCCATTTTTTGGCAATGGAGCCCGATGCCTTTCTCCACGATATCGTGGATAAACACCTGGTCCTTGTTCGTTTTTTGATAATGGAGTACCCTCTATGGTGGTTTGAGAACGGCATTCATTAGCCCAATGTCTCCCTCTACGGCATCGTGGGCAAATACCTGGTATTCTACTCCTTTGATACCTAGTTTTGTTAAACCCTCCTCCAATGGGGCAATTCCTTTTAAAATGTCCTGTTTGTTCACAATTGTAGCATGTTCTTGGCCTGGCATCTAAAGCCTGTTTTACTGCAGCTGCCACAATTTGCCCTTGTTCATTAATGTCTCTGGCATCTAAAGCCTGTTTTACTGCAGCTGCCACGACTTGCTCTTGTTCATTAATGTCTCTACATAATTTAATATATGTGTTTAAATCTTCATGTTTCCATGGTCTAATGATATCTCTGCACCAACGATTCGCTTGCTCATAAGCCAGGTGTTTTAGTAATGGCATTGCTTGTTCTGTATTCCCAAAAACTCTGGTAGCTGTTTGAATAAGCCTATCTACAAATTCAGCATAAGGTTCATTAGCTCCTTGTATTACCTTAGATAATTGACCTTGTAAACCTCCATGTCCTTGTAAAGTCTTCCATGCCTTAATTGCATCTACAGCAATTTGTGCATATACACCAGGATCATATGCAATTTGTTGCTGCTGATCCTCATAAGGTCCCTTTCCTAACAACATATCTAGATTTCTCTGAGGATAACCAGCTGCTGCATTTCGCCTAGCCGTCTCCTTGCAAAATTCCTCATTGGCAACCTTCCATAACAGGTATTGTCCTCCATTTAGCACAGCTTTACACATATTAGCCCAATCTGCTGGCGTCATGTTCAAGTTGTTAATGGATTCGACCATGCTTACAGTGAAGGGTGCTTGAGGACCATAGGTTGTTACAGCCTCTTTTAGCTGCTTCACTGTTTTGAAATTTAAAACTTGGTAAAATCGCTGCCCTCCTGCCTCAAATACAGGGCATGTTAATATTTGAGATCTTGTCTCAGGATCCCAACTATCAACTGCGGGGGTTGGGGACCTCCCAGCATATGGAGGTGGCCTTGTTAGTTGGACACTTACGTCCTCTGGTGATAGAAAGGTGTTAGTAGCAGTCTCCTGTAGAGGTGGTGCTGTTGGTTGGACACTTACACCCTCTGGTGATAGAAAGGTGTTAGTAGCAGTCTCCTGTTGTAACTTTCCCCCTGATGGCTTTTTCTGTTTTACACTTTCTTTCTCTGTCTGACTAGCTTGAGAGGCCTTCTCTTTTACTTGAATCTTTTCCTCTGTCTGACTAACTTGAGAGACCTTCTCTTTTACTTGAATCATTATGTCTTCTTCTTCCTCTACCATTGTCTGAACTGAAGGCTTTGGACTAAGCAAACAAGATATGAACGTCCACAATGGCAATGTGCCAACTGGCAGAGTCCCTGGGCTTTTCTTTTCTATTCTTTTTAAATCTTCACCATGATGGTTCCATTGTGATATATTTAACAACTCCTCCTTAAAAAGCCATGGGCTACATTTTTGTATTGTATCAACGTATGCCCTGATTGTTCTTGATTTTACTGAGATGCCTCCTTCCTCTAACAATTTACTTAACACTCTTTCAGTTTGTTTTTTACTAATTTCTGATCCCGTATTTCTACTATAATACAACCCAACAAGATAACGCCTAACAAAACTGAAACAGAGTGAAACAAAATTGGAACAACACAAAATCATTATAATAGCCTCCTGAAATGTCCATCCGTCCTTTCTCCCTATCTGTTCCTCAGATGTGAGCGGTTTTTCTTCCATCTTACACATCTCCAGGGACAGGCAACTTAAAACAAAAGTGAAACAAAATAACAAAAGAAGAATCTTAAAATGGCTACCCATCCTCTTGCCCTGCCCTCAGGGGCGAGCAGTTCACTTACCCTCAGTCGCTCCCCGTGCGAGCCACCAAATGCCGCAGTCTGGCTGGGCACAATCAGGAGCCACTTGTCAAAAGAAACTAACTTTATTTTTAGAACCACACACGCCAAACAAAACAGCCTCTCAGGAAAAATCCTCAGAGCCTCAACTGCCACCACCGGCTTTCCACAAGCCTCTCTCTCCCACACAAGCCTCTCTCCACCTCCCACCATCCTCCTGCTCTTGAGGCCGATTGGCTGGGTCACGTGGGCGGAGCCAAAAAAAGTCCCCCAATGAGCAGCTCCGTGGTCTGAAAGGGCAGGGAAACAGTCCAATGAGCATCACCGCAGAGGAGCCAATCAGCTAGATGTTGCTGGGGCCGAGGAGCCAATCAGCTAGATGTTGCTGGGGCCGCTGTGAGCCAATCATCAGCCGGCAGCTGGAAGTTTGCTGGCAGCTGGAAGTTTGCTGGGGCCCCTTTGGCTGTGGCTCTCAACATTTCATAATGAATTTTATAAGTTATATGAAATATTTTATAAACATAGGAGAATTTACACATCCAAAAACTAGATCCTCTTCAAAATAGTTCTTTTAGAACTATGATACATTTCTGATTTCCATTTTTGGAATTGCCTTGAGAGTCCCTGATGCATTCTTCAGATTATATTAAAAGATACCAAGATTTATTTCTTGAGGATGAGGCAGATGTTATAGTGGACAGTATTTTTAAACACATTTTTGAGACACCCATTTAAAGTAGTCTTTTTAGTTTATTCATAGAGATGTTTAACCATTTCTACAATCATTTTTAGAACATTTTCATTCTTCCAAATGAAACTTTTTCCAATTAACAATCACTTCTGGATCTACCTATTCTGGGCATTTCATAGAAATGAAATTGCACACTATGTGTTCCCTTGAAACTGGTTTCTTTCACTTAGTATTATGCTTTCAAGGTTCATATATATTGTATCTATCAGTTTCCTCTTTGGCACCTTTCCTTTTTTTTTTTTCCTCCCCAAATATTTTGAACTGTTTTTGTTTGTATTATTATATATATATTTTTTTACAGTGCTGGGGATTGAATCCAGGGCCTTGCACTGAGCTATATCCCAAGTCCCTTTGCAATGTTCTTTTAGTACTGTAGATTTTTTTGCTTGTTTTGGAACTTGGAATTGAACTCAGGGGCACTCAACCACTGAACCACATCCCCAACTCTTTTTTTTTTTTTTTTTTTTTTTTTTTTGTATTTTATTTAGAGAGAGGGTCTCACTGAGTTGTTTAGGGCTTCACTAAATTTCTGAGGCTGGCTTTGAACTCATGATTCTCCTGTCTCAGCCTCCCAAACTGCTGGGATTACAGGTGTGCACCACTGTACCAGGCTAATACAGTCATTTTTTAAAATGTTATAAAAGTACTACTTGTTATAAAAGTTATAAAAGTACTACTTGTTCACCATCACAAATGAAATAATATAGATAGTATATAGAAAAGATTAAAAATTTCCTTATTCTTCCCTCTTTAAGAACTAATATTCACAAATTAGTCTGTAAGCTTCTACATCTTTCTCTATATGTATCCAGATACACATATATGTAAGTACTTAGGATTTTTAGTTATTTCAAAATACATGGTATATACTTTGCAACTTTTTTCACTTAAGCTTACATCATAGTATTATCCAGTTTGATGAATACAGATTTTTTTTTTTTTGTGCATACAAGGACTGGAATCTAGGACCTTGGGCATATTAAACATACTACCATTGAGTTATACTCCCAGTCCCAACTTTAGTTGTGGCAAAATAGTCCATAGAATGAATGTGCACAACTTATTCAAAGGTAAATTGAATAAATTACCATAATTGGTGTTGATAGACCTTCAAGTTACTCTACCTTTTTTCTATTACAAATGGTGTTGCAATCCTGGTTCATATATCCTTATAAATTGATTCTTTTATTTCTGTAGGATAGATTCCCAAACATGAGATTGCAGAATTAATATATATTAATGTATATATATATAATTTAGATAAAGGTTATAATCATTCACATTTCTACCAACAATAATTGAAAGTCCCTGAGTCCTTCACCAAACTTGCTCCATTTTCTTCTGCATTAAGATGTTATTAGGGCTGGGGATGTGGCTTAAGCGGTAGTGTGCTTGCCTGGCATGCATGCGGCCCGGGTTTGAGCCTCAGCACCACATACAAAGATGTTGTGTCTGCCGAAAACTAAAAAAAAAAAAAAAAAAATTAA
>NW_025999977.1:3160149-3206533 GCF_001458135.2 Marmota marmota marmota | reverse complement strand
AAAAAAAAAAAAAAAAAAAAAAAAAAAAAATTAAAATTCTCTCTCTCTCTCTCTTTAAAAAAAAAAAAAAAGATGTTATTATTCTTACTAATTTTTTCCAATATGTTAGATAAAAAATGGCATCTCCTTGTTTTAGCTTGCATTTGCCTAAAGGGTTGAGCATCTTTTTTTTTTTTAATATTTGTTTTTTAGTTGTAGTTGGACACAATACCTTTATTTTATGTGTTTTTTTATGTGGTGCTGAGGATCAAACCCAGAGCCTCACATGTGCTAGGCAAGTGCTCCACTACTGAGCCACAACCCCAGCCCTTGAGCATCTTTTTCTTTCTTTCTTTCTTTCTTTCTTTCTTTCTTTCTTTCTTTCTCTATATTTTTACCATTGACAGTTACTCTTTTATGAGTTGCCTATTCATATACTTAGTCTATATTTATGAAGTTGTTTACCTTTTCTTATCACTTTATAGAGCTGTTTATATGCTTATAATATTGACCACAATCCTTTTCTTACTACTTCTTACCTTTTTTTTTCCCTCTGTGGGTGGGGGGGGGTAAGCAATCTTTAATTAGCATCCTCATTTGGCTGTTAAACTTTGCCAAAAATCTACTTAGTTATTTATTTACTTATTTTGGTACCAGGATTGAGCTCTGGGGCACTTGACTACTGAGGCATATCCCCAGCCCTATCTTGTATTTTTATTAGAGACAGGTTCTTACTGAGTTGCTTGGCACCTTGCTTTTGCTGAGGCTGGCTTTGAGCTCAGGATCCTCCTGCCTCAGCCTCCCAAGCCACTAGGATTATATGCGGCAGTCTGGCTGGGCACAATTCAGGAGCCACTTGTCAAAAGAAACGAACTTTATTTTTAGAAAACACACACCAAACCACACAGCTCCTCAGGAAAAACCTTCAGAGCCCAACTGCCACCACCGGCTTCCCACAAACCTCTCAACCTCCCCCACTCCTCCTGCTCTAGAGGCTGATTGGCTGGGTCTCGGGGGCAGAGCCAAAAAAAGTCCCCCAATGAGCAGCTCCATGGTCTGAAAGGGCGGGGAAACAGCCCAATGAGCATCACTGCAGAGGAGCCAATCAGTTGGCAGCTAGAAGTTTGCTGGGGCCACTGTGAGCCAATCATCAGCTGGCAGCTGGAAGTTTGCTGGCAGCTGGAAGTTTGCTGGGGCCCCTTCGGCTGTGGCTCTCAACAATTATAGACATGGGCCACTGCGCCTAGCTCAAATCTATTTATTTTTAAGTACTGGGGATTGAACTCAGGGATGTTCTATACCAAACTACATCCCTAGTTGTTTTAATTAATTATTATCATTATTATTATTTTGCTACTGGGGGTTGAATCCAGAGGGGCTTTACCACTGAGCCACATCCCTACCCTTTTTTATTTTGTTTTTTTGAGACAAGGTCTTGCTAAGTTGCTGAGGGCCTTGCTAAATTACTGAGGCTGGCCTAGAATTTATATTCCTCCTGCCTCAGTCTCTCCAGTCACTGGGATTATAGGCGGCTGCCACCTGACCTGGCCCCTTTTAAAAAATATATATATTATATTTTTAGTTGTAGATGGACACAATACCTTTACTTTATTTATTTTTATGCAGTCCTGAGGATTGAACCCAAGTCCTCCTATGTATGAGGCAAGCACTCCACCACTGAGCTCTACTTCCAGCCCCCTTTCGTTTTTTATTTTAAGACAGGGCCTTGCCTAATTGAGGGGGTTCTAGTTAAGTTGCTGAGGCTGGTCTCTAACTTGTGATCTTCCTGCCTCAGTCTCTTGGCCAAAATTTAGAAGGTGAAAATCATGAGTTTTAAATGCTCCGTGACAACTGTTGCTATAGACCAACTCTTAATCTTTAGGCATGTTCAGTGCTAGGGGGTTTGGGGAGGGTAACCATTGGCTTGAAATGAGTGACTTATATCTATGAGACTGGTGTATCTGTCCCTGCTTTGGCTAGACCTGTTGCTCCCTAGCATTTTTTGCTTGGGACCTATCAAGCTGGAGCTGCTGGAGCTGCAAGCGACCTTTCAGATTGCCATGCGGGTTCTTAAGATGCACTATAGCAAACTGTTCACCACTAAGGTCAGAGGGCCTCCTTGAGGAAAGAGAGGATGGAGAGGGGACTAGGGTTCAAGAACTCATGACTTCAGATGTTTCCTCAGTTAACTCTTGTTCTGCACCAGCCTGTTTCCATCTTTTCCTGTCTCTAGGCCTTTAATTTTCTCCCTGCAAACAGAGGAATAACATACACATCTTTCTAGAAAATGTCTCAGAAGAAAATGCACGAAAGTAATGCTCAGGAGCTTTCTCCGAGTTACTGTGGATATGGGCCGGCCAAACTCTAGAATGAGCTTTTGTTTTTTAGTATGAAATTCCCACATGGTCCATTCCCATCAAAGCAGAGCCTCATGTACCTCTTTAAGATAGCTCAGGCTGATCCAGTAACCAACTTAATATTTAGTTGTAAGTGTTTGGACGAGGAATCTGAAAGCTGAGAGATGAAGCAGTTTACCTCTTCTTATCAATTTGTAGAGCTTTTTGTATGCTTGTAATATTAAATTCTCTTTTATTATTAATGGTAAATACTTTTCTTATGCATTATTGTTTATTATTTTACTTTAAAATGCTATCCTCTGACATCTGAAAATGGATAGATTTTATGTAATCACATGTTTGTTTATCTTTTTTCTTTTTCTTTTTGCAGAGTTGGCAGTCGATGAAACCCAGGCCTCACATATGCTAGACAAGTGCTCTACCACTGAACCAAACTCCAGTCCGAATGTTCCATTTATATTGCTTCTGAATTTTCTACTTTGCCTAAAATAAAATATATATAATTTAAACATTAACCACTCATCACTATGCCTGACTACTTTTAAAGGAAGAATGAGGGACTAGAGAAGGGGGTGAGTAGGACATCAAATTATAGGGTAGGGTGGTGACAATTTTTTAAATGTAGCGAGTAAGGTTTGGCCCACGTGCAACCAATCATGCTAATTAACTGACTCTTGACTGAGTTTGTTAACTACATTTAAATTACCTTCCTAACCTCACATGGAGGCTGGGAGACAAGAAGCCCTATCTTCAGATGTTGGTTGAAACAAGCAGTAAATTCTTAGCTGTCTTTAGTTTTTTCAGGCAGGTACTTTCAGAGGTAGGATTATGGCTTTGAGTTACTTGAAACAATGTTACAATGTCTTTGTAGGCCAAAATTGAAGCCAAGTAGGAAAAAAAAAAAAGTGCTCAGAAGAGGGCCTGGTTAAAGTTTGGTCAAGGAGAGAATCTCTTCAGTGTTTAGCTTCCTAGACTATGTTTATGGACAACATTCCTTTGACTAAATGTTACCTTACCGGGTTGGGGTGGTAGCTAGGTTAGCAGAGCACTTACCTAGCACGTGTGAAGCATTGGGTTCAATCCTCAGCACCACATAAAAATAAAATAAAGGTATTGTGTTCATCTACTAAATGTTACATTACCTTATAGTTTTCCTTTAGGTATGTGGTAACATTTTCCCCCATGATTCTTTTTTTTTTAACCTTTTGGAATTTCCTTAATAAATATTATTTTGGGGGCTGGGGTTGTGGCTCAGTGGTAGAGCGCTTGCCTAGCACAGGGGAGGCCCTGGGTTCAAACTCCAATACCACATAAAAATAAATAAATAAAGATATTGTGTCCAACTACAACTTTAAAATAAATAAATAAATAAATATTAAAAAAAATAAGTATTATTTTGAAAGGGCAAGGGTGCAGAATGAAAAAGCCTTCTGCCTCCCATTTTGCAAATTTTCTAATTTGCAAAATTAAATCTAATGCCCATTCAGTCAATTCTTTCACAAGGTTTCAGTATCAGAGATCAGTTTCCAAATACAACCCTTGGGCCACAGTCAATTACATGGCCAGTTCTAATTAACTAATAAACATTTATTGAGGGCATATTGTATTTAATGCCCTGAAGTATTATAGGAATAATATAATTTTGAAAATGGAAAGTAAAAGACGGTTTAGTTTCTTTCTTTGTAATATCAAGATGTAGTGAAAAGGGCTGGGGATGTGGCTCCAGCGGTAGCACACTCGCCTGGCATGCGTCTGGCCCAGCTTCGATCCTCAGCACCACATACAAATAAAGATGTTGTGTCCACCGAAAACTAAGAAAATAAATAAATATTAAAATTCTAAAAAAAAAAAAGATGTAGTAAAAATGATATTGAAAAATCTTGATATTGTTATGTTCTTAAATATGTGTTTATTTCCTTAATACCTATATCTCTTCCATTAACACCTCCACCCTGTCCTCCTTATTCTATTCCATTAGCCTCCTTGTTTTTTTTTGTTTTTTTTTTTAGTTTTTCAGCCACGTTTACTAGCTCACATAAATATTTAAATCAAATACATCTGTCTTCCCTTTCTCAATCCTTGGGATAAGTTATCACAGTTTTTAATAAACAAAGTATGGTAAATATCCATAGGAAAAAGAATTTTAAAATATGAAAGAGAGGTTAATAAATAGCCAAGTACATCAACCATTGAAAGTACTGCCTTTTTGTATTAAAGACTAAGCCACTGATTTGCAACTTTTATTAAAATAAATTTAATCTTTTAAAAACCAGGTAATTTATAACTTGATTTCACTTGATTTTTGGGGGGACAGCAGTTGAATTTTTTTACATCAAAATTTGCAAAACTTCAACTAAAGAACAAATAAAAACATTCAGACACAGTTTTACACTTCAAAAATTCTACCAACAAATAAACAATGACAGCATATCAATTTACATTAGTACTATGGTCCAGATGCACCTTCCATTTAAAACATTTTAATCACGCCGTGTGTGGCATGGTGCCTTCTAGTGGGAGTTAGTGTATAGTCTGTTCTTGATGAAGACAACACTAGACAGATGTTGCCTGACGCCTGGGTAATGCTAAATGTGACAAAACCAGCGAGACACATTGAGATCTTTCTCCTTTTCTTGAGCTGTCAGGTCAACTATAAAGCGATGAAGTCCATAGTACAGTAGAATATCTGCTAAGTTAAAGTTATATCCTGTAAGGTAGACTTTATCTTCAAGATACAAATTCAGATCCTTCAACAGAGTGTGGATATCCTCTTAACTGGGGGTGTCTATCTACTCCATGACCCTGTACTCCAGCCACTGTTGAACTGTTGCTTTTTCTTCTGCAGTACTACCCAGCAAATACTCCTTGTTGGCTTCTTTGACTAGATGAGTTGCTATGGTAGTCAATCCTGTTAGGCTTGGACCATTGTTTGAAGAACTGGAATCTGTTGCTTAACCCTGGGCACTATACTTATTTCCCTTACTTAGCCCCAGGGACTTCTCCAGCCTAGCCTCCTTGTTGACCCTCAAATATCTCTTATCTTCTCTTATATCCTACAAATTTTTGCTAAAGTGCTACCTACTCAATGAGGCTAACCCTGACCATCCTATTTAAAACTGCAACCCATTTCCCTTTAAAACTGCAACCCATTTCCCATTCCTCTCACCCTAGTCTCTATATTAGATCTTTTACCTATTTACTTATTTACTCTAATTACTACCCCCACATTCCCCCACATTCCCACTGGGATATCAACTTCATTAGAGGAATTTTTTTTTTTTTTTTTTGTGGTGCTGGGGATTGAACCCAGGGTCTTGTGCATACGAGACAAGCACTCTACCAACTGAGCTATATCCCCAGCCCCCTCTTTTTACTTGTTGATGGACCTTTTATTTGCTTATTTATATGTGGTACTGGGAATTGAGCACAGTGCCTCACACGTACGAGGCAAGCGTTCTACCACTGAGCTACAACTCCAACCTCAAGCTTTTAGCTTTTAAAGAGTCTGATTTTCGGGCTGGGGATGTGGCTCAAGCGGTAGCGCGCTCGCCTGGCATGCGTGCGGCCCGGGTTCGATCCTCAGCACCACATACAAACAAAGATGTTGTGTCCGCCGAGAACTAAAAAAAAAAAAAATAAATAAATTAAAAAAAAAAAAAAAAAAGAGTCTGATTTTCAAAAATATCTAGACCATTTAGAATGGAACACAACATTTGTTTAATGGATAAATGCTTTTTGCTCTGAATTTTCTACTCTGTGTCTAAGCTAAGCTCAACTTTTCTTTGTATCCAACTCAGATTCCTCCCATCCAGTCCATTCTTTTTGTTCATTTTTTTAGTTGTAGATGGACACAATACCTTTATTTTATTTGTTTTTATTTTTATGTGGCACCAAGGATGGAACCCAGTGCCTCATGCATTCTAGGTAAGCGTTCTATCACTGAGCCACAATCCCAACCCATCTTTATGCTCTTATAGTTGTCAGTTAGTTTGTTTCTTTGGGTAAAAGTATTGTAATAATAGAAATGGGCTCATTTTATAATCATCACTCAGCCACCAGTTTTCCTGAACTAATAGTATTGGGAAAATAGTTATAGACCAGACATTCTTATTAATGAATGCATAGTGTTCTACTGAATGGCATCTAATAGATGGAAAATGAAGAATCCCCCAAATAATGTGGCCTGAGAAAAAGGGAATAAAAAGAAAGCCATGCGTTGACAGCTTTCATTTCCCAAGACAAATGCTTCTCTGATGCTAATTGCAGGCAGGAAAGAGGTGTCTCCTCACACTGAGGTGATAGCCTCTCAGGGGCACTGAACTTCCTTGGAGTAAATCCTCTCCAGATGTGGAGCACAGACCCCTGACCCAAGAGCTCAAATTTCTCAGCACTCAAACTGACCCCTTCACTTATAGAACAAACCCCAAATTCCTGGGTGCCCAAGAAAACTGGTATGCTCACTAGACCACCTCTCAGGATAACCTATATAAGTCCAGTCCCTTCCTATTTCAGGGGCTCATTTTCCACTAGGAAAGTGGGTCCCACCACGGCATCATTTCATCCCTGCATCCCCTGTTCCTGTGTTAAACTTTGTTCCTGAATAAAGTGCTGATCTGATCTGTGAAGTTTGCGTTCATCCTGGTCTTCTTGTGTTAACAACATCAGTATGTAGGAGAAGAAAAAAATAATTTTTCCTCTATCCTTCTGATTGGTGTCCTTCTCCTTGGTTGGTACAGATCCCTGTAACAAAAGACAGATTAACAAGAGAAGAATAAACAAAATGTTTACCACATGTATATGTAGAAGATACCCAGAGAAATGAGTAAATATCTAAGAGGTGACTTTGAATTCAGGTTTATAGCATCTTCAGTGAAGAACAGTAAATTTTTTAAAAAAGTATTTTTTAATTGTAGATGGACACAATACCCTTATTTATTTATTTATTTTATATGGTGCTGAGGATCAAACCCAGTGCCTCTCACATGACAGGCAAGTGCTCCACCACTGAGCCACAACCCCCAGCCCCTAAGAACAGTACATTTTTAAAGAAATGACAAGACAAGGAAAAGGATTTTTGAGTCTCTAGGGGCAGCAAATTGTGGGAAGGCAAATAAATGGTAGAGAAAAGCTCTTGGATAAAGTTAGATATAGATTCCTCTGGTCATGGCTGATTAAAGCCTGCCAAAAGACAAAATTATGACAAATTTAAAGGTTTCCATTGGCTTTTTAAAAGTATACCTTTATTTCTAAATGGTGCTGAAGATCTAACCCAGTGCCTCACACGTGCGAGGCGAGCGCTCTCACTCTGAGCCACAATCCCAGCCCCTTCCATTGGCTTTTATTTGTGATTCTAGAGTTGGGAAATGCCTCATTCTGTAAAATAGAATGAATATCCAATGAGCTGAGCAGAGGAGGTTGGCTTTATAGACAGAAAAGGGCTGAGGAAAGCAGAAACAGAGGACAAAAAGCATATTAGTAATTTCAAAGTTACTTCTCTTTGAAAGATTAAAGCAAAGAGAACTTCTTTCTCTTGTCTGCTATAACCAGCCTGTTTGAAAATTTAGCTGTGTTATATCTCTCCTGATTTCTTGGAAGTCCGGTCAGATAACATAGTTTCAGCTTGGTGGCAAGGAACTTTAGCATGAGTGACTCCATTTGGTTTGGTTTGGTTTATTGGACCTATTGCAGGAACTCTGTCCAGACTAATGGTTTCCTATATATTTTTTATAAGATCTAAATTTGTCTTCAGAAAGCAACTCTTATCCTTCCAGGTAGAGAGGGAAGAAGAGACACCTTTGTGTTTGAAAATTTGTGTCCTACTTTTAGGCAATTTTGGTGGGACAGAGAGCTTTTCTTGTACCTACATTTTTACAGTTGCCTTCAGTTCTAAATAATCTTTATGCCAAAGAGGCATATTTTGAGATGCACATTCTGGTCTTTTACAGATACACTACTTTTATTCATTTCTGTCACTATATTGTGCTACCTCCACCTTGCACTGCCCCATCGCCAGTCTTATTTTTCTTTTCACCCAGTACCATTTACCCATTTGTCTCATGAGGCCCTGGAATAAAATGATCATTCAATAAGCATTTGTTGCCCCCCTGGCCAGTTTCTGACAGCTGTGTGCGTTCTCTGTGATGGTGTGATCCAGGGGACGAGAGAGCGCACTAGCGAAGAAAGGTGTTTTATCGGGAGGGAGAACAGATGGGGCAAGCTTCTAACCTTGCCTTGGATCTTTTCTGAAGGAGGGTGGGTTTCCGAGAAGCGCAGCGCGCTTGGGGGACTGAGTGGCCTAGGATAGGGAGTTGGGGTGGATTTGGGAAGCGAGGGACTGGGCAGGGGCGTGGCCTGTCAGGGGCGTGGCCGGGGAGGAGCCGGGCGGGCCTGAGCCGAGCCTGGGCGGGGCTCGGAGGGCCTGGCAGTCTAGGGGCGGGGCGAGTGAGCGCGCAGACGCGCCGCGGCGTGGGGACTGCGGGGAACTGGAGGCCGGTTGCTGCGCTGGGGAAGGCCATGGGGCACGTCGCCGGGGAGCTCGGCTTGTCGCTGCTGTGGCTGTGGCTGCTGCTGTGCAGCTGGGGGTGCCTCGGTAGCGCCGAGCTGCGGGCTCCACCGGAGAAGATCGGTAGGCCAGAAGGGGGCGGCGCGGGAGGGCTCTGGAGCGTAGTGCGCCCAGGTCCGAAAGCCAGGATTCAGGCAGGGCGGGCAGGTCGCTCCTTGACGATTCACACTTGTGGTCAGCTTTCCGTCTTCCTAAAGACGGATTGCGCTTCCTGGGCTTGGAGAGATGCCCACTTGAAGCATGGGCTGTGATGGGGACCAAGCGTCCCTGCAGCCCTAGTCTTGGAGGCCTGGGGCTCTGGGGAGGATAGGCTCCTTATTTCTGCCTTCCTTTATGCTGCCCTTTCGGGAGGCCAGTCTTTTGACCGGTCCTGGAACGCCTGGCTGCTCTTGCCAAGCAGATTTCAGGCTCGCCCAGACACAGCACAGGGAGCAGTGCAAACAAGCTGACCCTGTCTGCTTCCCTTGTTAGGCTGAAACCCCCTCTCCCCCTCTCCACTTTGCTGAGGTCGGCCTGCTCTGAGGCCCTGGGATTGCTCATTTTCTTTGCCTAGGGTTGCTGCAGCTGCCGAAATAATCTATTCTGTTTCTCGTTTCAGTCGTCTTGGTTTTTTACTTCTGGTCCCTTTACCCACCAATTAACCTGTCTACACTGAGTCTACCCTTGAGACAAAGAACAAAGCTAGGCAAAAATGGCGGCCCCTTTATTTAAAATGCATCCATGAGTTGGGACACGGAAAAGGGGCTTGCAGGCCAACTGGTGCCTCCACAGACCTGTGAGAATCTTTGGGCATCTGGAAAAGAATTGATGTCAGTTTGTAACTTAATCTGCATTTGACTGGGAGCAGCCTCTGTCCACATTCTGGGAGTTCTTTCAACAGAACCTTCCCCTTCAGGCTTCCCTAAATTGTTGACAGTAGCCTTGCATAACCTCTGTTATTAGCTTGTGACCTTTTGAAGGCAAAACAAAACCCACACTGGTAAGAAAAAAAGAAAAAACAAAAAAACTTCTTTCTTTCCTCTCATAGCAATTATTGGAGCTGGAATTGGTGGCACTTCATCAGCCTATTATCTGCGGCAGAAATTTGGGAAAGATGTGAAGATTGACCTGTTTGAAAGAGAAGAGGTGGGGGGCCGTTTAGCCACCCTGACTGTGGAAGGGCAAGAATATGAGGCAGGAGGTTCTGTCATACATCCTTTAAATCTGCACATGAAGCGTTTTGTCAAAGACCTGGGTATGTAATTTTGGTCTTAGAGCTAAGCAGAATTCAGTATGACCAACCCTGGATATTTTTATCATAGGGAGAACTGAAACTTTTCTGCCTTGTTTATTGTCATTTACAAAGAAGTTGGTGAAATAATTTCCCTTACTGTCCAGATAGCAGTTGGTGCTGTTTTAGGAGTCATTCTCCTGTAATGGGAGACTAGTTATCTGTATCTTCTGTTATCTGGAATTACAGCCATGTGGTTGAGAAGATGGCTGTTGTTGTCAATTCTTTTTTTTGGATGGGGGTAGTTACTGGGTATTGAACTCAGGCGCACTTGATCATTGAGCCATTTCCCCTCCGCATTTTGTATTTTATTTAGAGAGGGTCTCACTGAGTTGCTTAGTGTCTCACTTTTTTGCTGAGGCTGGCTTTGAACATGCGATCCTCCTGCCTCAGCCTCTCCAGCTATTGGGATTACAGGCATGTGCCACCCTGCCCAGCTGCTGTTGTCAATTCTTAAACCTCTCAGTTTGTGCGAAGAATCAGAGAATGTTTTGAGCTAGCAGAGACCTTAGAGTACTCATGTTACAGCTGAGGAAATGAGACCCAGTGGCTTGGAGTGCCTGGCTTAAGGTCATTCACACAGCTATGGGTGCTGACATGTGCTCACTGCTCAGGATATTTCACTGCTGCCTTGCCAAGCAGAGGTGCTGGACAGGTTGTGGAGGAAGTCTGGCAGGCCTCTGCAGGCACTTTCTTTAGGAAATATTGTGAAATTTTGGCCTCCTTCCACTTACCTGAAAAATCCAGTTTTGCAAAAGAAGATTCAAATTGGAATGGGAATGCCTCTTCTCTTTGGTTACCTTGTGCCTCCCCTGTGGGTGCTTCCTGTGCTTCTGTCTCTGTGACTAAGAACAGCCAGTCTAATGAAGATACATCTGCATGATCTTCTGACCCATCCTTTAGGGAATCTGCTTTTGGACAGTGCAGTGAGTGTTAGTGTATCATGCTCTTCTGAATAGAGCTCCTTTAATGTATCTCCTGAGAATTGACGAAAGCCCCAAATTCACAGTGTTCCTGGGACATCCTCTGGATTGTTTTCTTTCATTTGATCAGCCTGGAAACCACTGACTTAGCTGCCCTTTCTCTATTTTTGCAGGTCTCTCCACTGTTCAGGCTTCGGGTGGCCTACTGGGGGTGTATGATGGACAGACTCTGGTGTTTGAGGAGAGCAGCTGGTTTATAATGAACATGATTAAACTAGTTTGGCGCTATGGATTTCAGTCACTCCGAATGCACATGTGGGTTGAAGATGTGTTGGACAAGTTCATGAGGTAATTTTTCTCCCCTTTCCATCTGATTTAAGACTTTTAGGAACAGTCCTGTATCTAACTGCAAGCCCCGTTTGTAAGATTCTTAGGCACACTGTTTTGTAGAAAACATGCATTGATCCTATTGGGAATTGAAGTTGTAGTTTGTTATTTGCTTCTGAAATGTACTTCACAAATGCTTCTTTAGTATTGTCACTCTTAGGTGCTCTATAAAAGTCAACTGTTTGAATTCTCATGGCAACTTTCTCAGGTAGGTACTATTATTGGCTTCTTTCTATAGATATAGAAGGTGGAGGCATCCAGAGGTTTTAAGTGTACAAGTTCACCCACCTGGTAAGTGGTGGAGCTGAGTTACCAGGTAGTCTGAATTAGAGTCTTAGTGTCAGCACTGTGCTGGTGTGTAGATGATTGAAAAGCTATAAGAAAACTCATTTAAGCTTAAATGAAGTTTTTTTTTTTTTTCTCTTTTCATTCATTCCCTTTCTATCTTTCTTTCTGCCTGCCTTCCTTCCTTCCTTCCTTCCTTCCTTCCTTCCTTCCCTCCCTCCCTCCCTCCCTCNCGTTCGTTTGTTTATGTAGTACTAGGGATTGAATTCAGGGCCTTGCATATGCTAGGCAGATTGAGCTATATTTCTGGCCCCTTGAATGAGTTTTAATAGTGATATGATATTTCATTGAACCAACAGTCTGAAGTAGAGTATCAGGCTTGTGCCCTAAGAATTTAAATGTCAGTATTAAATGACAGTATTCTTGGGTAGCAAGAATGCAGGTGACTCTTTCTTTTTTAGTCTTTTCTTTATTTCCTTCCTCTCTCTCTGATTCTTCAAGTGCTAGGGATCAAACCCAGGGCTTTGAGTATGTCAGGCAATTATTCTACTACTGAGCTTCTATAGCTCCTAGATTGTACTGTTTTGGATTTTGAAAAGAATTCCCATCTCAGCTGGGTGCGGTGGTGCATGCCTGTAATCCCAGTGACTCAGGAGGCCAAGGCAAGAGGATTGCCAAGTTCAAGACCAGCTTCAGCAATTTAGTAAAACCCTGTCTCAAAATAAAAAGGGCTGGAGATGTAGCTCTGTGGTTAAGCACCCCTGGGTTCAATCCCCAATACCAAAAAAAAAAAGAAAAAAAAAAAAAGAATTCCCATCTCAGCAATTTTGGAGGCTGAGGCAGGAGAATCTCAAGTTTAAGGCCAACCACAGCAACTTAGTGAGACCTTGTCTCAAAAGAAAAAAATAAAAAGGACTGAGGATGTAGCACAGTAGTTAAACACCCCTCAGTTCAATCCAAGTACCCCTACTCCACCAAAGAAAAAAAATAGAAAAAGGATTCTCAGACTTTATGGTATTGCTGCACTTCCTCCATCTTAATTTTTTTTTTTTTAATTAGAGCTTTATAGTTATACATAGTAGTAGGTTCCTTCTGACAAACTCATACATGCCTAGAAATCAATTTCAGTTCATGATTCCCTCCTTTTTCCTCCTGTCCTCCTTCCCCCTCTCACTCTCCTTTCTCTACTCTACTTGACTTCCTTTTGCTTATCTATTAATTTATATTTGATTGGTTCTTTATATTATCTTGTCCTTCCCTTCCCCTTCCCTATATTTTACTGTAGCTTCTGTATATGAGAGAAAACATTCAACTTTTGAGTTCCTGAGTTTGGCTTATTTCAGTTAGCATAATAGTCTTCATTTCTATCCCTTCATTTCCACCAGCAAATGCCATAATTTCATTCATTTTTATGGTGAGCAGTATTCCATTCTACACACACACACACACTCCACAGTTTCTTAATCCACTCATCTATTGACAACATCTGGGCTGATTCCATAATTTAGCTATTGTGAATTGGTTGCCATAAGCATTGATGTGGCTGTGTCACTGTAGTATGCTGATTTTAGATCTTTTGGGAAAATACCAAAGAGTGGATGGCTTGGTCATATGGTGGTTCTATCCCTAGTTTATTGAGGAATCTCCATTCTGCTTTCTAGAGTGGTTGTACTAGTCTGTGGTCCCACCAACAATGTCCAAGTGTTCCTTTCTCCTTACAACCTTGCCATAATTTATTCTTTTTCCTATTTTTAAAAAATATTTTTTAGTTGTTAATGGACTTTGATTTATTTATTTGTATGTGGTGCTGAGAATTGAACCCAGTGCCTCACACATGCTAGGCAAGTGCTCTTCCACTGAGCTACAATTCCAGTCCCTCTTGTTCCTATTTTTGATCATTGCCATTTTGATGGAAGTCAGATGAAATCTTAGTGTAGTTTTTTTTTTTTTTTTTGTACTGGGGATTAAACTCAAGGGCACTTGACCACTGAGTTATATTCCCAGCACTATTTTGTATGTTATTGAGAGACACGGTTTCACTGAGTTGCTTAGCATCTTGCTTTTGCTGAGGCTGGCTTTGAACTCACAATCCTCCTGTTTTAGCCTCCTGAGCCACTGGGATTACAGGTGTGTGCCACCATGCTCTTCTTAGGTAATTTTGATTTGCGTTTCCCTGGTTGGTAGAGATGTTGAACATTTTGTCATATCAGCCATTTGTGTTTCTTCTTTTGAGAAGTTTCTCTTTAGTTCTTTTATTGATTGATTGGGTTATTCAATTCTTTTTGTTAAGTTTTTTAAGTTCTTTGTGTATTCTGGATATACAAATACTCCTCCTTCTTGGAGGAGTAGCTGGTCCAGATTTTCTCCCATTCTGTAAGTTCTCTCTTTATGCCCTTAATTGTTTTCTTTGCTGTGCACCTTTTTAGTTTGATGACATCTCACTTATTGAGTTTTGATTTTTATTTCTGATGCTTTAGGGGTCTTGTTAAGGTAGTTGGTGCTTATATTTATGTAATGAAGTGTTGACCCTATTTTCTTCTAGCAGTTGTAAAGTTTCTGATCTAATTCCTCAGTCTTTGATCCATTTAGATATGAATTTTGTGCAGGGTGAGAGAGAAGGGGGTCTAATTTCATTTTTCTACATATAGCTATCCAGTTTTTCTAGCATCTTTCCCAGCCTTATAAAAAGGCTATCTTTTCTCCAAGATATATTTTTGGTGCCTTTGTCAAATATCTGATGGCTCCCATCTTTTTTTTTTTTTTTAAAGCATGGAAGCGTAGGATTTATCTGGGAACTGCAGCACATACCTGTATTCCCAGCAGCTCCAGAGGCCGAGGCAAGAAGATCTCGAGTTCAAAGTCAGCTATAGCAAAAGGGAGCTCAGTGAGACCCTGTCTTTAAATAAAATACAAAATAGGGCTGGGGATGTGGCTCAGTGGTTGAATGCCCCTGAGTTTAATCCCCAGTACCCCTCACCCCGCCCCCCCCCCAAAAAAGAGTAGGATTTATTTAAGTAAGTAGAAAAGAGACAGTTTCTTCAGGGCAAAGACAGGAAATGATAGGGGTCACTCCTTGAATGCACTAGTCTGTGGGCTTATATAACTACTGGATAGGATGGCCCCCATCCTTGACATTTGTTTGTATACACTGATCTTTATGTTCATCATACATCTCTTTCTTTGTGTGAATCAGTATCATGTAAGTTTTGTTTTGATGGTTTTTTCATACTCTGTAAAACAGTTGGAGAGCTGTGCATGGTGGTACACACCTGTAATCCCAGCAACACTAGAGGCTGAGGCAGGAGAATTGCAAGTTTGATGCCAGCCTCAGCAACTTAGTGAGACCCTGTCTCAAAGTAAAAAATAAAAAGGGCTGGGGAGGTGGCCCAGTGATAAGTGTCCTTGGGTTCAATCTGTGGTGCCAAACAAACAAAGAGCAGCAACAACAACAGTTGAAGAGAACATTGGTATTCAGCCAGCATGTGCCAGTTATGCATAGTAGTGAAGGGCTTGGGATGTAGTTTAGCGGAGTTCTTGTCTATCATGCCTTTGTGTTATTTTAAGCCATCGAGTTTATTATAACAGGGAAACTAATATACCTCTTGAACATCTCCTTGCTGTATCCTTGTGCCATTCTTCTTTTCAGGATACTAGCTAAAGATTCTCCATACTACTCCTCACTCAGAAACCTTCAGTGCTCTCTATTTCATAGAGTCACAGCCAAAATTTGTACCATGGTACAGAAGACCCAACAGGTCTAGATTTTCTGTCTTTATTTTTGTTGTACACTGACTGAACTTTGAATCCTGAGCTGCTGGGATTAAAGCTGTCCATCACTGTGCCTGGTGCCTTCTTTTGCTTTAAATAGATTTTTTTTTGAGTACCATTTTAATTATTATTATTATTTTTTGGGCACCAGGGATTGATTTCAGGGGCACTAGACTACTGAGCCACATCCCCAGCCCTATTTTGTATTTTATTTAGAAACAGGGTCTCACTGAGTTTCTTAGTGCCTCACTGTTGCTGAGGCTGGCTTTGAACTTGAGATCCTCTTGCCTCAGCCTCCGGAGCCCCTGAGATTACAGGCATATGCCACCATGTCTGGCTCGTTATATATTTTTTGAATTATTCTCTAACAATATTTTAGGACAACCTTGATTGTTAAAAATAATCTAATTAAAATAACTTTATTATTTTAATATCAACTCACTCTATCATGGCTTTGTAACCCCCACCTTTTGTAGTTATACAAATTCTATCTTTCTTTATTATAATCACATTAGCACAGTTTTATCATCATTGCTTTATGCAGTTGTCTTTTAAGTGAAATAGGAGAATAAAAGTTACAAACAAATATGCCTTCAAACTGCCTTTTATATTTACTTCTGTAAATGTCTTTACTAGTGGTCTTCTTCATGTGGAGTCAAGCTTTTGCCTAATATTCTATCTCAGCCTCTTTTTTTTTTTTTTAACTTGTTGCCAAACTTTACTTATTCTTTAATATATTAATTGTTAATATACATATTAAAAAAAATTAGCAGTATATTTTTGTCTGAAATGGTCCTCTCCTGAAGTGCCAGTGGTAGCTGTAATTCTGGCTTTAAAACCAAAACTCCAAATGTTTAATAAGTAAAAAATCAGGACTAGTTGCCGTTGTACTCCAAATAAGCTAGCCTAGCTGAAGAGAAGAGGAAGGGGAAGAGGCCCGAGAGAGGAATCTGGAAGATCTTGGACCAGTGGCTGTGGCACAGCTGGCAGAGAAGTAGCATCATAGTCATCTGAGCAGTCCTGGTGTCGTCACCACTTATTGGCAGAGGTAGGGTCCTATGTACCCTCCTGTGTTTAGTTCATTTTTTTTCAGGAGGGAATAAGAGTCAGTTTAACTTTTTCTTTTTTCAAAATTCTTTTTTAGATACATATGACAGTAGAGTGTATTTTGACATATTGTACATATTTAGCTTTGGTTTTTGACCCAAGTCAGGGAGCTTAGAAAAGTGAGCCTTGGTCCAATTTTGGCAGAATAAGACCCACATTAAGGCACAACCTAGATCTGGAAGTGAGGGAGTCACAGGCAAACAGGACCAAATTTTCAAGAATAAGGAATGTGAATTGTAATCCCTACTCCCAGAACTGAGGAAGGGTCCTGAAAGCAATAGAAAAGATAACGTAGAGAACAAGGAAAATAAAACTAGCTAATAAAGTAGATAACCAGCCTCCTCTCTACCTGGGGATAGCCTGGTTAGAATTTGTTTTAAAGGCGACTCGTTGACAAAGCAGGAGGGAGGACACAGAGAAGTCTTTTTCCCCCTTCTCCTTAGATCTCTCTAGGGCACGAAGTGACCCTATGGGCAAGATTGGCTAGTTCCTTGGCTTTATGCATTAATCTGGGAGGCAGCTAGGACACTTGTTCAGTTATTCTTATGATGGTTGTGATTGCGGATGGGGTCGCCATTGGCTGGGACCCTATGTCTGCATCTGTTGCACTTCCATCATGACAATGAACAAGAAGTAATCAAGGAAGGCAGGCTAGAGTTCCAGCGGGTATACCCGGGTGTAGTGCAGCATCTACAAGGGCGGGATGACCAGTCCCGTGATGATAAAAAACAATAGCCAAAACCATGAAGATGTCACGTGGTTAAACATCTTGGCTGATTATAGTCTGAAGAGTTAGGCAGAGCCAAGATGAGAGTTCCCACTCAGGTAATTGGCAAAACAGGAGAAGCTTGACAGATGTGATAGCGTATACCTGTAATCCCAGAGGCTCGGGATGCTGAGCCTGGAGGATCACAAGTTTGGGGCCAGATCCTGCAATTTAGCTAGGACCTAGCAACTTAAATCATGTCTCAAAATAAAAAATGTGTCTCATTGGTTAAATGCCCCTGGGTTCAATCCCTGGTCCCCACCTCCACTCAAAGAAACAAACAAGCTTTTGGTTGATGTCAGAGGCAATGCTGAAAACAGTGACCAGAAGAAGGAAAGTTCAACCGTGGTACCAGTACTGAGAAGGGATGATGCTCTGTATGGGATATCTCTCCCAAATTTTCCTCATGCCATAGACCAGGGCTTACCCACAATGATGGCCATCCCAGCAACGAAGGCAATCAGGTAAAATGTGAACCTCCAACTGCTTCTCAGAACTTCTTGAGGAGAGTGGGCTGGTTCTGATTGCAGTGGTAGCAGAACCAGTGCTCCACCTGGCATCCAGAGAGCCCACTCTACCAGGACAAAAGTGTTACCTCCGCCTGCTTGGGCTGCTTGCCACTGGTTGGGTAGTAATACTCCAAGGTAGAATTGGGAGGTGCCTGCAGCTAAATTTCTCCCTTTACATTCAAGAGGGTGGTCAGTGGTGTAGCCATGTAACTGAGGAAGGGACATAAGTGAGAGGTGTTTGGTTCTTTTGAAATGCTCCTAGCCCCTAAGCTGGGAGGGGAAGGAACTGCAGGCTCAGGCAGGGTTATTCTGTGTCTCCGTTTCATGGGAATCCCCTTTCCTCCAGCCTCCTGGTTAGCCTACAAGAGTTGGGCAGATCTGCTAGTGTTGAATTTTCTGTTTTTTGTTTACTTGGGAATGCCCTAATTTTTTGTCATTTTGAAGGATATCAGCCTATCATCCCACTATCTTTGGCTTCCATGGTTTCTAGTGAGAAGTCAGTTGTTAAGATTAACTGAGGACCCTTTTATGGGTAGAGTTTGTTGAACATCTTGGATATGCAGATTAATGTTTTTCATCAAATTTGGGAAGTTTTGGGAATTAATTTTGGTACAAGGACTGAGCTAGGGGTGCTTTACCATTGAGCTATCCCCCCAACCCTTTTTATTTATTATTTTGAGAAAGGGCCTAAGTTGCTGAGGCTGGCCTTAAACTTGTGATCCTCCTGCTTCAGCTTCCTGAGGTACTGGGATTAGAGGTGTGCGCTACTGTGCCTGGCCGGGCCTTTATTTTTTTGAATAATTTTATGTCCCTTTCTTTTCTTTTTCTCCTTCTAGGATTCTCAGTGTTTGCATGTTGGTAAACTTCATGTTGTCCCATAGGTCTTGTGGCTGCTTATTTTTTTAAACTTTTTTTTCTTTCGTTTCCTTAAACTATACTTTCAGTTGATCTGTCTTCAAGTGTACTGGTTCTTCTACCATTTTAAATCTGTTGTTTAGTCCCTATGGTGAGTTTTTCATTTCAGGTACTATACTTTTCAACTCCAGATTTTTTTTTTTTTTTTTTTGGTACTGGGGATTGAATCCAGGGTGTTTAATAACTGAGCCATATCCCCAGCCTTTTTTTTTTGTATTTTATGGAGACAAGGTCTAGCTAAGTGCCTAACTAAATTGCTGAGGCTGGCTTTGAATTTGTGATCCTCCTGCCTGAGCCTCCTAAGCCGCTGGGATTACAGATGTGTGCCACTGTGCCTGGCTTGATTCTTTTTTTTTTTTTTTTAATCACTTTTTCCTCTTTGTTGAGATTCTATATTTGGTGAGTGAGATGTTATTCTCATACTTGATTTTGTTCTTTAGACATGATTTCCTTTAGTTACTTGAACATATTTATAATAGTTGACTTAAAGACTTTGGACGGGCGTGGTGGGCAGCTCTGGAAACTGTTGATTCTCTTGGACCCCAAGACTGCTTGTTGTTGCTACTATTGGTTTGTTTACTGACTTTCTGGGACCAGTTCTGTATTCTTTGTCATATAAGGCCACTTAAGTATGTATGTTGGTGTATATTTTCAGTGTTCCAGCATATAGTTTAAAACTCTACTTTAGCCTTAATTTCCTGCTTACTCTAAGCCTCAAAGTCTGTAAAACTTGACGGATAGATGGAAGCTGTCTCAGGACTTTCCTTGGCCCAGGACAGACAGCCTTGCACAATCACATGACTTTCTAGATTCCTGGAAACATTTTCATTCCCTAGTATCTTTTTATAGTTTTTTAGTCAGCTTCTTATTAGCCCCAAATGGTATCACAACCCTTAGGCGGCAGTGATGTTAAATAGTTGCCAATGATTTTTTTTTTTGACAAATAGTTTGGGATGGGAGCTGGTTTGTACAGAGTGAGGTCTGAATCAGATCAAATAAAGACAAGCCCTGAAGATAGTGCTTTTCCTGAGTTCCCAGATAGGTCAAAGAGTGACATTTCTTTGGGGATTATGCTTTTTTAGGAGCTCCAAATCATTTCTGCCTTTTCCAGTGGCTTCTAGCTTGGTGGTTTCATAGTTGTTGCAAGTTGGCTGCTTTTTAAGGTTACTGCAGAGCTGACAAGAGGGGAATGGGAATAGGCAAATTGTAATTCTACAGAGCTCATCGTTTTTATTGAGATAGCCATTTTCCTTGAACAAATACTCCCTATAGTTAGGTAAGGGTTTGATTTATTTCCAGAGTTCTGAAAAAGAAATGTCGACTTTGAAAATGTTGACATTTTATTTTTGTATTTTAGGGCCTCATGCATGCTAGGCAAGTGCTCTGCCACTGAGCTACATTCCCAGCCCAGTGCTGACAGTTTTTTCCAGTGTCCTCACTCATTGCTCTCATGGAGGAGCTGATTCTCAGAGATCCTCATTAACCATTCTGGAAGTGCTTCAAGTCCTTTGCCCCTTTTCTGAATGTATGTTTCCTGTCCTACTGGGTCATTGTGCTTCAGCTGCACTGGCCTCACTGTTTATTCAAGAAACCAGGTTCTGTTATTGGCCTTTGTACTACTTGTACTTCTACCTGAATATTTACCCCCCAGATGTTTGCATGGCTTGCATCTGCCCTCCCTCACCTTTGTTCAGGTGTTGCCTTGTCAGTGAGACTTCCCTGACCGCTGGACTTATTTCTTGGGCCATCTTATTTACAATTACAACCTTGCTTGCCCCGTGCATTCCTTTTCTCTTTGATTTATTTTTCTCTTTAATACTTATCCTCTTATCTATTAAATAACTTACTTTAATTTCTTGAATTTTATTACCTGTTTCCTCGAGTATAACACAAACTGCCTGAAGTTAGTGATTCTTTTTATCTATGTTATGTTGACCTTTGTATTTTCATCACCTAGAACAGTGCCTGGCTCAAAGTTCATAAATATTTGTTGACTGAATAAGTAAGTAAATATTAAGGGTTATAAAAATGTCACTTGGGAAAAAAAAAAAGACTGTAAGCAATCTTACCAGCAGAAATGACCAGCTGTTTACATGTCTGATTTTTTAGTTGCACTTACTGTTGTATAATAGGTACAATTCTCAGTGTTCATATTTGAGGTCTTGTCTCACCCTCCAGATGGACTTATCTCAGGAGGCTTGATTGAGGGGGGTGAAGTTCATTGGCAGATTATTTAATTGACTAATAGCACCACTTATAGGTTATTTAATTGGCTATTATTTTGTCATGCTATTAGCCAAAGATTACTCTTCATCTTACGTTCTATTCAGTTGGTTATTTTTCTGAAGAACTCAGTGTTTGTTGCCTTCCTTCCTTCTTTCTTTTGATTTAAACCAAGGGCCTTGCACTTGCTAGTCATGTGCTCTACCAAGAATTCAGTGTTTTCATATTAGTTTTTTCCTAGCTCCTAAAACTAAAACTCAAATGATATGGTTGGATGATGTTGTTTTAGTATTTCTGTTTTGGCACTGAATCCAATAATTTTTTTCTAATAAAACCTTATTTTACATTTTGTACACTACATTCTTTTTTTAAAATTTTTTTTAAGTTGTAGATAGACACAATACCTTTATTTTTATTTATTTTTATGTGGTGCTGAGGATTGAACCTAGGGCCTCATGCATGCAAGGCAAGTGCTCTACCACTGAGGTACATCCCCAGCCCCTGTACACTACATTCTTAGTAGGTAAAACTGAAATGCATATAGCCAGGCACAGTGGTGCACATCTCTAATCCCAGCTACTCGGAAGGCTGAGTGGAGGGTCAGAAAGTTTGAGGCCAGCCTCCTCTACTTAGTGAGATTGGTGTCAAAAAATATTGGTAAGTCTTTGGGGATGTGGCTTATTGGTAGAGTACCCCTGGGTTCAATCTCCAGTACTGAAAGAAAAAAAAAGTTTATAATATTGTCCCTTTACTCTCTAAAAACATTATTATTATTATTATTATTATTTGAGAAGAAACTTTATATAAAAGCTTTCCTCTTATGTTCACTGAGAAGTATCTTTCCTTGGCTCTTATTTCTTCCTTTATTTCATATATTTATCTGTGTGTGTGTGCCCTGTCTTGAGGGAAAGGAGCCATGTCTTTCTTGTCTTTATACCCCTTGCAAAACCTGAACAACCATTCATTGAATTACTACAAGTGTTAATTTGTGTAAATGTTCTTTATAAATCCATGGAGTGCAAAGAAATGTCAGGTGATATTTTCTGGGAGAGAGTGGCATTGATATTAAATTTTATGGATTTTTGGAGATGGTGACATTCCTGTGGACTGGGAAGTTGGGCAAGACTTTGCAGAGAAGGCAGGACTCAAGCTCTCTGGAAGAGATGTAGCTGTTCTGTGATTGGAATGGAAAGTCCAGAGAGAGGGAAGAGCCTATACAGTCCTGAGGGGACTATGCAGAGATAGTTAAGATCAGTGAATGGGTCAGAAGTGCACAGGTGGAGGATGTGTGAGTGATTGAGGGCAGAAATATCAAGTTGTGCTTTTAAGCCTTCTACTTGCATGTTATCTTTAGACAAAGCCTTTTGCTTCTACTTTTTCTTTAATTAATTAATTAATTAATTAAGGTACTAGGGATTGGAACCAGTGGTGATATACCACTGAACTTCATCCCTAGCCCTTTATATTTTTGAAACAGGGTCTCACTGAGTTGCCCAGGCCAGCCTGAACGTGTGATTCTCCAGCCTCAGTGTTCTGAATAGCTGGGATTACAGGTGTGTGCCACCACACCTGCATGCAATTCCTTTTTTTGATGTCAGGTTAAATGATCTGGACTTTTGTTTAGTAAGCAAGACTTGGGTAGATTGAACCCAAGGGTGCTTTACCACTGAGACACATCCCCATTCCTTTTTATATTTCGAGACAGGGTCTCACTAGGGCTTACTTATAGCCTCGCTAAGTTGCTGAGGCTGACTTTGAATCTGGAATCCTCCTGCCTCAGCCTCCCAGGCCACTGGGATTATAGGTGTGTGTTAGCATGCCCAGCCCCATTTCTTTATAAGGTGATCCCAGTGCAGAAAAAGAAGAGTGTGTTCAAAGGACAATGGACTTCAGAAGAGGTGGAGGATGCGGGAGGGCCAAAAGCTTCTGGGAGAGCTGGGGAAGGTGATGGCTAAGCCGTGTCTCAGAGGATAGGTAGAAACTCACCAGAAGGAAACATGGAAGTTAATTTGACTTTTATGATGTTCTTTTCTATCTTTATATATCCCTGTCCTCCATCTTTTTTGGTGCTTAATGGTATTTTTCTTCTTTTTGCAAGGATCTACCGCTACCAGTCTCATGACTATGCCTTCAGTAGTGTAGAAAAATTACTCCATGCTGTAGGAGGAGATGACTTCCTTGGGTTGCTTAACCGAACGCTTCATGAAACTTTGCAGAAAGCAGGCTTCTCTGAGAAATTCCTCAATGAAATGATTGCTCCCGTCATGAGGGTCAATTATGGTCAAAGCACAGACATCAATGCCTTTGTGGGTAAGCCAGGCCTTGAAAAAGTGTTGCATGATTGTTCATAAAAGAACTTGATGGTGTTAGGATGGTTCCTCACTTTGGGCCATGGTTTGGAGAAGGCTGTCTTTCTCAAAATTGCAGACATTGCTGGGCATGGTGGTGCACCCCTATAATTCCAATGGCTCCAAAGGCTGAGAGAATTGCGAGTTGAAAGCCATCCTCAGCAACTTAGCGAGGTCTTGAGCAACTCAGTGAAGTCCTGAGCAACTCAGCGAGACCCTGTCTCAAAATTAAAAAGACTGGGGATGTGGCTCAGTGGTTAAGGCCTACTGGATTCAATTCCCAGTACCAAAACAACAACAACAAAAAACCCCCCAAATTCAGACATTGTTAGCAAAATTATGTATTTGTAGGTGTGTATTTTTAGGAGAAGGTTCTTAGCTTCCAATAGTTAATTGGTTCTCAACTGAGTAAGATTTTGCCCCAAAGGGCCATTTGGCAGTGTCAGAAGACATTCTGAACAGAACATTTAATTGGAAAGGGAGAGTGGTTATTGGGCTTCTTTCAAAGTCAGAATGAAAACACATTTTTTTTTTCCCCCTTTTGACAACAGGGGCAGTGTCACTGACTGCTGCTGATTCCGGCCTTTGGGCAGTAGAAGGTGGTAATAAACTTGTTTGCTCACGGCTCCTCCAGGCTTCCAAAAGCAATCTTATATCTGGCTCAGTAATGTATATACAGAAAACAAGGACCAAGCAGACAGGTGAGTTTGAATTTTTATTTCTAATTATCCCTGCAGAAAATGGTTGTTCAGTGAGAAAAACTCCTTTTGCTTCTCTCATTGTTTCAAAAAGATAGAATTTTAAATTGTTTATGTTATACCATGTAGAAATATTCCTAAATGTTCTCAAATACAATGGCATGACTCTTTGGATTTAAAAAGCAATCTCATCAAGAGTAAAAATGCCATATTTTGTATTTATTGAGATTCTGAATAGGAAACTGTCCTCAATGTAATAAAATTGCAAGGAACCTTTAGTTAGCTTAAGGGCTAAAACTCTTTAACTTCTTGGAATTAAAGAGAAACTATTTAAGTTTTAGAATTATTTTTAGATGGTATAAAATACAGTATGTTAGAAACACTAAGAAATGTGTGCTGCCTTTTTCTTTCTAGGAAATCCCACAAAGATGTATGAAGTGGTGTACCAAAGTGGATCCGAGACCCACTCAGACTTCTATGACATCGTCTTGGTGGCCACTCCATTGAATCAAAAAATGTCCAACATTACTTTCCTCAACTTTGATCCTCCAATTGAGGAATTTCATCAGTATTACCAACATATAGTGACAACTTTGGTTAAGGGAGAATTGAATTCAACTGTATTTAGCTCTAGAGCCAAAGATCAGTTTGGCCTGTCTACAGTTTTGACCACTGATAGTTCAGATCTGTTTATTAACAACGTTGGGATTGTGTCCTCTGTAAGAGAAAAGGACAGTCCTCAACCATCAACAGATGGAACATATGTTTGGAAGACTTTTTCCCCAGAAATTCTTACTAAACAGCAAATTTTTAAGCTCTTTTTGTCCTATGATTATGCTGTGAAGAAGTCTTGGCTTGCATATCCTCACTATAAGCCCCCGGAGAAATGTCCCTCCATCATACTCCACGATCGGCTGTATTACCTCAATGGTATAGAGTTTGCAGCAAGTGCCATGGAAATGAGTGCCATTGCAGCCCATAATGCTGCACTCCTTGCCTATCACCGCTGGAATGGGAACGCAGACATGATTGACCAAGATGGCCTCTATGAGAAACTTAAAACGGAGCTATGAAATAACATTCTCGTTTTTCCTCTCCTGGTTCCCCATGAGTACCACTGGCAAAAAAAAAAAAGAAAAAAGCAAAATCTGAGCAGAAATGATTTTGAATCAGATATTTTGCCATTTTCATCATTTTACAAAGTAATCCTGTTGTGTTCCAAGAAAATTACAAGGTTTGGATAACTCTTGCCTTTATCCATCTCCAAAATTTCTTGCAATATCCATTGGCAGTGTTGCCCAAGCTCGTCTGAGTATAAGAATCACCTGGAGTTCGTTAAACAAGGGTTCTCAAGAGCTTCTCTTTGAGATTCTAATTCAGTAGGTTCAGGGGTGGGACCCTGGAGTTTGATCAAAAGTGTTTTAAGATGAGTATTTGAGGAAGAACTTAAAAGACATCTTAGTTGGGTACTAGTTTATTTGAGCTTCACAGCTGAATAAAATCTTTATAGTCAGATAAAATCACTCTGGAAGTTGGGTCTTAGTAATTTATATGCCTTCTTGATGTAAATGCCTAAAACCTTGACTTTTGATTGTTTATGTTTTGATTTTATTAGGGGTAAAATTCAGAAGTCATAGAGAGTATAATCTTAAAATTAAAAAAATGGCATGCTAGGCAAACACTCTGTCACTGAACCACAACCTGTGTTCTAATGTTCTCACTTGAGGAGCTTTTAAAAATTACTGATAGGCCCTCACAACTAGAGATTAGGAGTTAAAGTATTGAGGATACCACCTTGTCATTAAAAGGAGGACTAAGGATACCACTTTGTCAGTTTAAAGTTTCTAGTGTGCAACTAGAGAAGCACAGATGGGGGAATTAAAATGTCTATAAAGGGTTTTTAAAAAGTGCCTTAAAAGTAGTAAGAAACACGAAACATCAGAGCAGATCCATTGCAAGGAATCTCAATGAGAACTTCAGAATTAATCTTAATAGTAAGAAACACTGACAGCCTAACAGCAGAGGCAACTTCTATAAACCTAGAGCAGCTGGCATTAGAGAAGGACATTTAGAATGACACTAAACTTAACCAAGTTCAGATAGTTTTGGAATGTTAAATGCATCAGTTACTGTAGCATGTGAGGTGAAAAGTTGGTTGCTAAAATCTCAGTGGCAGTGGCTCTCAACTTTGACTGCCCATTAGAATCAACTGTAGGGCTTAATGCTTCCTGTACACAACCAAACTTGAGAATCAGTTCTACATCTGCTATATGGAGATCATGAATCAATGTCATAGTCACTGGTAGAAAAGAACCCATATAAAGCTTATGCATTAATAACTGAAACCAGGTTAAGTGCCAGATTATGGCAGTAGCTACTTTAGCAAAATGATGTGAGAAAATGCTGACTCTTAACCATTATTTCTTCCCTACTATGTCTCTGAATATTGATATCTGAAAAAAACTGCCAAGATATAGTTGATAGAGGCAGGAATTAAGTTTATCATTTGTTGAAGGGTTATATTTTTTCTAATTTTATTCTTATCAAGTATGTTAAGAGGCATTTATTTTCTCCTTTTGTGGTTTTAATGAAGACTATTTGTAGTGAATGTAACATTGTTATATGCTTTGATAGTCCCTCCCCCATCTGAGGGAAATTATGTTGGAATACTCCTAGTGGATTCCTGAAACTGTAGACAGTATACATAGCAAAAGACAGTCTTTTCCTATATATCTATACACATATAAAGTTTAATTTATAAATTAGGCACATTAGGAGATTAACAATAATCATAAAAAAATAATATAACAAATGTTATTTTAAACTTATTTCTGTCATTTTCCATTTGGTACACTCAGACCGTGGTTGACTAAGGGTAAACTAAAAATTGGAAAATGAAACCACAGGTAAGGGAAGACTACTGTAAATATTGGTAAATACTAATGACATAAACCGGTTTAACTTTTATCATTTGTGCACTTGTTTTACAATGGGATATATTTTTTCTTGTAAGAATACCTATTTAAAATGTTTCATATCAAACCTACTGACTAAAATTCCAGTAGGGCATCTGAAATTGCTTCCTCAAAACCAAAATAGGTTCTAGCAGGAGTATTAGGTAGATTCAGTATAATTACAGTATTAAAAATAATAGTTTTTTCTAGAAGAAAAATTACTATTAAAGCCTGCTATTCCAGGCCCACTAGTTTTAATGTAACTACAGCATTAAAGAATAATTTTATTAAAACAAAAATACTATCAGGTTTTGCTATTCCAGGAGATTATTATTTTTTTTTAACAGAAGAGACTGGGAGAAATGATGTAGGGGTGGAACGAAGACAACTCTACTCCAGTGGTTCTCCAACTGAATTAAGTATGATTTGTTATTCAACACATTTGTAGTGGGATACAAAAACTTTTATTTAAGTTCTAAGGTGATGCTATTGTTCTAGGAACCACACTTGGGAGAACTGGTTCTACAAGTTAGTTCTGTATGGCTGCAAAAATTACCAGCAGTGAAAACAGAAATGCTAAAGAATATACTGGACTTCTTGTCAACTCATTTTACTGTGATTTAGTTTGATCCCTTTGGCTGTTCTTTTGTTTTATAGTTTCTATAAATAGGAAATACTATATCTATACTCTTCATTGTGTTAAAAAACTTACATATTCCCGTATGTATTCATGTATACATAGTTTTAACTGATTTTCAGGCTTTTTTCAGATCATAAAAATAGGCCTTAAGCATTTGCTTGGAATGTTTAAGGTTAGGCTTATAATACAACCATCTGTAATAAACCTCTCATTTGAGCTTGTGAGCCATGAATAAAATTTCATGAACTAGATAAATATATTGTGGACAGCATTCTCACTGCTCTTCTCTACTCTAAGAGCCACAGTACACTGGAATGCTTTTCTCTGAAATTCTATTTCTACTCTTCAAAATTTCTCCACGTAATGATTATGTTTAAGAAATAAACCACTATATTATTACGTCCTGTGTTTTACTTCTGTTGCACTATACTTAGAATGTAGATGTACAGAATGAGCAGTCATTATCTGCAATACTACAACTTTTTTTTTTGGAGCACTCATACCAGTCTCATGCGACTAGCTGCTGTCAAAATGCAGCAAACACTAGCTTTGGGTCTCATCCCATAACTTACTGTTTGTACAAATATTCTGAAATCTGAAACACTTCTGATCCCAAGCATTTGGATAAAGGATAATCTACATTTGGAAAAGTCAGAGTATAAGTTACCAGTTTACATGTTTCATAGTAACCCCACTCATGCATTCAGGTTGACTGTTTTTCTCTCTCCTCAGCACTAAAAAATGCAGAAAAATCCTTGTAATGTTTCACACTCAGTAAGATTCTCCTATTTTAATGTATAAATATACTTTTTAGAATCAGTCTCAACCATGAAAATTCACGTTAGAAAAGTTAGGAGCTAACATTCTATATCTACATTCAAAACATCTGACAAAGCTTTTTGCTATTGAAGTTTATTTAACAAAAAGTTTAATATGAAAGTGTATATGACCCAATTTTCAAGTCACAGTTAAACAGGGCTTCTGGAGGGAGGACACGGATTTCTCTGTTGAACAGCCGTTATTTATACTCGTTCTAAGGCTTCTAACATGATGATACTGTTTCCTCGTATTACCTGGAAAGAGAAAAGTAAATTTCATTCAGTAGATAATTTCTACCAAATCATTAATAGATTCTCCACATTACATATCAGTTTGAGACTTTTTTCAAGTCATAGGGCGACCAAATAAATCTTTTAATCCTGACATGAAACTTTATGCTAAGTCCTTTGGAAGAGATACATAATTTCTTTTCTTTTGGGGGTGCAGGGGGTACCAGATATTGAACTCAGGGGCACTCAACCAACCACTGAGCCACATCTCCAGCCTTATTTTGTATTTTATTTAGAGAGCGGGTTGCCTCAGCACTTTGTCATTGCTGAGGTTGGTTTTGAACTCATGATCCTATTGTCTCAGCCTCCTGAGCTGCTGAGATTATAGGCGTGTGCCACTGCATCCAGCCAATAATTACTTTTTGAGATGCCAAATCCCCACTGATTCAATTCACCTTTTAAAGTTACAGGACTCAAAACATACACAGTCCTGTCCTTCAGATCTAAAAATCAATGGGAAAAACAGGCAAAGAAGAGTATATATGTCAGTACATACATATGTGAAAAAACTTAGGAGGGAATTTGTGCAATATCAGCTGGACCTACTTAGGAAAGTGGGTAGAACTTCGACAGGATAAATACTCAACAGAATGAGGATGAAGACAAAGTATAAGGGAATAAGGAAAGAGTTTAATTTGAATGTCACAGGAAAGTCATGAAGGAAGGTGGAAACCAAGATACTTGGTATCCAATCTTAAAAGGTCTCAAATGCCAATCTTAAAATGGAGGGCATTTAACTGGCAAACCAATAGTTTGCCAGTTAAAATAAAACTTAATGATTAGAGGAAAGACAATAACAGTCCTGGCAACAACATATGTAAATATGAATGAAGGTGCTTAGAGGCCGGAAGTTAGAAAGGGCCCTAGGAATACAGTGCCTGACTTAGTAAATATGCTATCAATAATGATAAGCGGGGATATTTATGAGAACATAGATGAAATGGTGGTAAGTAAATTCAAGAAGGATAGAAAAACAAGTGGAAATCGGAAGGGACTGGAAATAAGAAGTCTCTGATGGACCTATGGATCATGAAGATCTGTAGATCACAGACCAGTGAACTAGAACTGAAGAATGAAAGGACAGGAGTGGGATGATAAAAAATATGATTATCCAAGTGTTTATTAAAAATAGAGGCATTTTGGGCTGGGGTTCTGGCTCAGTGGCAGAGTGTTTGCCTACCATGTGCGAGGCACTGGGTTCAATTCTCAGCACCACATATATTAATGAATAAAACAAAGGTCCACTGACAACTTAAAAAAAAAGGAGGCATTCTAAGTAAAATTCAAAGTGGAGCCATGCTTGTAGACCACTACCAAAGGTGAAAATAGTTATAAACTTGCTCTTTTCTCCCCTCATTCAGGTAACTTTAATTATACACACACTATGACATTGTCTCCACTGAAATGTAAATTCTAGGAAAGCAGGGACTGTGGTGCACTACCTCTAACATAGGGCAAAATATATGTGAAATAAACAAATGAGCTCTGCATGAGACTGGAAGGGTACACAACAGGTGTGAGACAGTGTCTCAGAACCTGGGAATTAATAGCAACTAGTATGGTGAAAGACGTCAAAGAATTAAAGAGAACAATGCCCTAAAATCGGTAAAGGGGACTAAAGGAATCTGTGACTTTTAGTAAGTCAGGGAGAGAAATGTAGAGAGCTAAACAGTAAGTTTACCTAGTTTTTAAAATTCCTGACTCTTTTTTAATGGTGCTGGGAATAGAACTCAGGGCCTCAAGCGTGCTAGGTTAACTGCTCTACCATGAGCACATCCTTTTTTATCCCCCTTTGACCAACAGATGATGAAAAAAATATTACAATGATCACAACATGAAAAACAACTAGCTTTCTTCCTTCCCAGTTTTCTCATAAATTTGTCCATGTCTGACACTTCTACCCTAGAAGTGGAAGGTGATAAAGAGATTATTTTAGAAAACTAAGATTTTCTGATCTGAGAACCTCATCACATAGTATTTAGGAATAGGCTACTTGTTGAACACCTTTGCCCTTCTTCTTTTGCCATATGTTCAAGACTCAATTCTACCAATTAACCAGAAACATCAGATCCAGAATCAATATCCCTCCTTTTATTAAGTGTTGCTCTGGCTTGCAGCCTCTTCACAGGGCAGTTGTCTAATAAGATGATCCTACAACAGCACAATTCTTACACACACATACACAAACACAAAAACATACATACAAAATTTTAGCAAGAGCTCCTGAACCATGCAGCATCAAAATACACAGAATTTTTACTATATTCTTTGGGGGACCTGGAGCAAAGTCATCCTATCTTAAGAAAATAAGACAGGTGATACTACCAAGAGCTTTGGAGGAGAAGGGTGTTTCAGAAGAGGATAGTTGACTTATTAGGTAATTATCCTTCTCCCCCTCAGAATGAAAACACATATGCATGAGTATGCGTGCGGCGCGCGCGCGCACACACACACACACACACACACACACACACACACAACCCCTCCCCTCAGAAAACACAATGGGTCACCAACTTGGACAAGATAATGTAACTGTCTCCTTTGTTAAGAATATCTGAGGAAAAAAAAATTTAACCTGTTTCCCTTCTTCCTACTTTAGAAGTCAAAAGTTCACTCCCATTTTTGCATTTTCTTTAAAATGTTTATTTATTAAATATAATTGATGTATTATCATCACTGTGTGAAAGTGATGACTCAGCTAAAAGAATTACTGTCTACTGAGAAAAACTTTTTTTGGTCACATAATATTTGAAGTAAAAGAGCTGACTGCCTAACATAGCAAGTAGGTACTCTTGTTTTTAACCAATTTCTCTGTAAAGAAAATTAAGTCCAGCAAGATTCAGGGGAAAATTGACAGAAAGACCCATGATCCAAGTTCAATTCCTTATATGATAAAATTCTAATGAGCACATGATTATCTGGAAACAAACAAACAAAACCCTTCTCAAATCAGAATCAAAATTTAGATGCCAAAGATGTTTCTGAATCATTTGTTGGGATGCAAAATATAATCTATCCTCTATTAGAATGAAGATTTCCTAACTTTTAAGAAGGGCTAGAAGGAAGCTTGGGAGTATGTATTTTTTATTTTCTGTGGCACTGGGGTGCTCTATCAACAAGCTACACCCCCAGTCCTTTTTTTTTTTTTTTTAAAGAATTTCAATATTTATTATTTTTAGTTTTCCGCGGACACAACATCTTTGTTTGTATGTGGTGCTGAGGATCGAACCCGGGCCGCACACATGCCAGGCGAGCGCGCTACCGCTTGAGCCACATCCCCAGCCCAACCCCCCAATCCTTTTTTAAGAGTCTTACTAAATTAAATTGCTCAGGCTAGCTTCCAACTTGCTATCCTACTGCCTCAGCCTTCAGAGTCACCAGGTCATAACAAGTGTGCACCACTGTGACAGTCTTTTGGTGAGTATTAGAACCTGGTTGTTAATGATTCTGTTACCCAGAGACTCTAATACTGTCTGGGGGAAAAGAGGCTAGGCTACAATAATTGTTGCTCCAGAAATATTAGGAGTCAAATTGGTAAGAAAATAGGTTTTATTCAAAGCCATCTTTGAAGGAAGATAGAAACTTATATGATTTCATATATTGCCTTTTAAATCCTTGAAAATAAGTAGGAGAGGAGCTGTGCAATGAACATATATGCATTTTTAGTTAGCCTGTGCTAGACAGGACTGGGCAGCAAAAGGGGACTGTGGGCAGGCCTCAGCTCTCCTGTTTCTTTGGCACCTGTCAGGCTTGGGAGAATTGTAGCCCTTCAGATTTCACTCTCAGCAGGAGGAAGTTCCTAATTTTGGGGTGGTAATGGGGGTGCAAATTCAGTATGTTTTTAGAAAAATTTTTTTAGGCATAGATGGACATAATTTTAATTAATTATATTTATGTGGTGCTGAGGTTCGAACCCAGTGCCTCACATGTGCTAGGAATTGCTCTACCACTGAGTCACAACCCCAGCCCAAATTCAGTAGTTTTAATTCCACTATATTTTTATTCGACATAAGCTCTAGGGGTATGTGTCTGAAAGGTAGAGATCAATTTGCTGGAAAATTTGGGGTGTTGTGCAACCTGTTTTTCAGTCAAGTCTACTGATTTGCTTTTCAAAATGCAATAATGGAAACACATCTGAGATAAGTACTAACATAAACCTCGCAATGACTAAAAAAAAAAACAAGTCATAGCCAAGAGTGGTGGTACATGCCTATAATCTCAGCTGAGTAGGTGGCTGAAGCAGGAAGGCCACAAACTCAAGGCCAGTTTGGGCAAACTGGCAAGGCTCTATCTCAAAAAATAAATTTAAAAAAGCACCAGAGATGTAGTTCAGTGGTAGAGCACTTGTCTAGCCATGTTCAAGACCCTGGGTTCAACCCCCCAGGACCACAATTAAAAAAAAAAAAAAAAAACACAGGCAAATTTGTCAAAGCTGGGTCTATCCTTGTCCCTCTAGTGCTCAAACTTTCAGGAAAAAACCAAACATTATATATCCACTGAGCTGGAAATATAGCCTGGGGTCCAATCCCTAGCACAACAGGGAAGAAGTGGGAGAGAAAAAACCCAACCCACCAAGGCTAACCCTTACTATTTCTTGGAGGTCAAATTTCGTTTTTGTTTTGGGGTACCGGGGACTGAACCCAGGGATGTTCTACCACTGAGCCATATCACCAGCCCTTTTTTATTTTAAGACAGGATCTCGCTAAGTTGCTGAGGCTGGCTTTTAACTTGTGATTTGCCTGCCTTAGCCTACTGAGCCCCCTGGGATTACAGATGTGCGCCACAGTGCCCAGCCCTTTTATTTTTAAGATGGGATCTCGCTAAGTTGCTGACATTGGCTTCTAGCTTGTGATCCTTCTGCTCAGTCTTTGGAGTCCGTGGGATTACATGTACATGCAATTGCACTGGGTTCTTTGGAGGTCTTTATATTCACCTTTTACAAGAAATTTAGGCTTTTAGACTAAAAACTATGCAACCCCTAGATGACAAGATAGGGTCAATATTCTAGCATATAGACACAGGCAACAAATTTCTCAATAGGACACCTAAAGCTCAGGACATAATGCTGAGAGTTGGTAAATGGGATGGCGTCAAGTTAAAAAGCCTCTGCACGGCAAAGGAAACAATAATGTGGAGAGAGAACATACACAATGAGAAAAATCTTTGCTAGCTACTCTTTTGACAAAAGATTAGTATCTACAATATATAAAAAACTCAAACCCCCCCCAAACCCCACATAACTCAATTAATAAATGGGCAAATGAATTAAACAGATACTCCTCAAAGAAGAAATACAAATGGCCAATAAATATATGAAAAATGTTCAACATCAACAATTAGGGAAATGCAAATCAAAACTACACTAAAATTTCATCTCATACCAGTCAGAATGGCAGTCTTCAAGGATACAAACAATAATAAATGCTATTGAGGATGAGAGAAAAAGGAACACTTTTACATCTGTGGTTCGACTGTAAATTAGTATAACCACTATGGAGGTTTCTTAACCAGTATGGAGGTTTCTCAAAAGACTAGGCATGGAACCACCATATGACTTAGCTATACTACTACTTGGTATTTATCCTAAGGAATTAAATCATCATAGAAATACATACCCATATTTATAGCAGCATAATTCACAATAGGCAAATTATGGAACCAGCCTAGGTTTCCATCAACAGATGAATGGATAAAGAAAATGTGGTATGTATACACAATAGAGTTTTACTTAGCCATAAAGAAAAATGAAATCATGTCATTTGCAGGGAAGTTGATGGAACCTGAGACCATTATATTAAGCAAAATAAGCCAAACTCGAGTCCCATCACTATATACAATTATAATGCACCAATAAAAACAAAACATTCACAAAAACACAACACCAAAACTTTCTTTGGTAGCCACATAACTCTGGCCTAATGAATATAGGAATGTTTACACTAAAATAAGGGTCTAATTAACACACACACACACACCCCCACACCCTTCTTTTCTCCCATGTGAATGGCTGTCATGATTATCCCTTGCAACTTTTACCTCGACTACTTTTAAATTTTGGGTGTGATAAATCAGAAAATTAAAGTTAACTACTTACACAAATAAAATAAAATCTCAAGGTCTATCCCACACCGATTGAATCAGACTCTGCATTTTAATAAGGTGCCTTGGGGATTCATATACATATTCAAGTATTACTTTACTACTTTATTGAAGAACTGACTATAGGTCTCTCTTATAAAGTTAAAAAATGATTTTTAACAGCTATTTCATGCTACAGGACCTTATAAGATTTTGTGTACTTGAAAACTTATTTTCAGGAATGATAAACCAAAAAGGAAATGGGAAGTCTTAACCTTCCCTGATATTTGCCTTTTATGGGGTCAACTACTCTAACTCCAAAATTTACTGTAAGGGAACAAAATACATATTCTAAAGCAAAAATGAAATCTCTAATGGAGGTCTTCTCTTTACTTACCACCATTCCAATATTGTTCTGTTGTCCACTAGTTGCCATCTCCACACATTCATCTATTACAAGATTCATGAAGGGATCAAATCCCCGCAATATTCCTTGGACATGTCTGCCACCATTTAATTTCACTATAAAAAGGGAAAAAGTTTTAATAAAACCATCCATTAACAGCCATTCGTTACTAACCAGGTATGATAAGACACAGGTAGCTGAGATGTTTGACCCACTATCATTACTATATGTCAAACACTGGCCTAAACATTTTATATTTAATTCTACATTTTAATTTGTAAGAACCCTCAACAGTAATAATATCTTTACTTTATCCAAGGGCACTGGAACTGAAGTTGTAAATTAATAAGCTTCAAGGTTAGTTTGTCACAGCTGAGATTCAATCAAACTAAAGACTGTTTACCTATAAAGCCTAATGCTCTTAATTCCTATGTACTTCAAGTATAGCATGGGTCAGATTTTTATTTTATTTTTTAATATTTTTATTTCTTTATGTGGTGCTGAGGATCGAACCCAGTGTCTCACACTGCTAGGCAGTGCTCTACCCCTGAGCCACAACCCCATCTCCTTTATTTAGGTTTAACAAATCTGTTTTTCCTATATACTACCAAGAAACAGAGTAAGCGCTCCTTGTCTAAATCCTTTGTGGCTTGTTTAAAAACATTTTTTTTTAGTTAGGTGGACAGAATACCTTTATTTTGTTTATTTATATGTGGTGCTAAGGATCAAACCCAGGGCCCCATAAGAGCTAGGCCAGTGCTCTACCGCTGAGCCACAACCCCAGCCCTGTAGCTTGTTTTAAAACGAAAAAAAGGTTGATGAGTTGAATTTTCAAATATTACAGCACAGAAAATTTCTGTTAATTTTATCAAAGTGAGGAAGGGTTTATATTAAATTATCCAAAAATTTTAAGTGCTATTAGAAATTAGATAAATAAAGTTGTCTGGTTAGCATTTTGATAAACCTACTTACTGAATGGATGTGAATTAGAGGTTCTGTGTGCTTAAATTTTTATCAAGTGGCTCCAAACACTGGACACTAAAGATACATGTAAAAAGCAACTGAATAATTAAAAAAAACCAAGACAAAGCAACAAACTTACATGATAACTTCTTGTCCATAAATCTGAAAAAAACAAAGGGGTAAAAATTATATAACTGTTTCAAAAATTTTAAGCAAAAGAAGCACAGAAGTATGTACAATAATTTGCTGAAATTTATACAATTGGAATAAGAAGTTTAAAATAGTAAAAATCTTATATTATCGTACAGGGTGATGGATCAAAAGGTTACCTAAGTTAGACATCATACAAAATAACAAAATTTGGGATGTTGCAAGACAATAAAACAGAATGTGTAGACTATATTAATCTACATTAAATTGATTCTTAAATGTGAATTTCAAAAGTATTACTGTTGTTTCAATACCATGTTGTTGCTTCACTGACCCAATTTTCAATGACTGGATTTTATAATCAAAACAGAAAAACAAAAATCTGGTTATGTTCTGGTTATTTCCAAAATAGCAATCAAACTATATCCAATTCAATAAGTATTTAATTTTATACCTGAGATAATAAGTAGTATTGTTTTATTTAACCTATTAAGTCCCAAGATTTCAATTTTACAACTTGTTCAATGAAATTGACAGAGGTTCATTAAAATAGGTCAGAACTCTAGAGATTATATTATTACTTAATATCATATTACAATTATATTTTTACCACAATATAACTATGCACTTATTTAAGTAGTTCCACCCCACCTTGGGTAGTCCTGGGAATTGAAGTAGGGGCACTTTACCACTGAGCTTCACCCCTAGCCTTTTTTTTTTTTAAATTTTTTTAGTTGTAGACGGACACAATACTTTTTATTTATTTATTTTTATGTGGTGCTGAGGATTGAATCCAGTGCCTCACATGTGCTAGACACGCACTCTATCACTGAGCCACAACTCCAGCCTGCCCAGCTCTTTTGATTTGAGGTAGGATTTGGCTAAATTGCCCAGGCTGGCCTCTAACTTGTAATCTTCCTGCCTTGGCTTCTCAAGTAGCTGGGAAATTATAGGTATGTACTACCATGCCTGGCTATATCTAAGTTTTATTTTCCCCAGTACTGGAGATTGAACCCAGGGCCTTGTGTATGCTAGGCAAGCTCTCTACCATCAAACTACACCACAGCCCTTATATTTAAATTCTTATAGGTGTTTCACATCTGGGACTTTGGGACAAAATAGGTTAATATTAAAACATTAAGCTTAAGTATTAAGGGCAGTTCTCAACACAAAACAATAAATGTATTCTTTTGAAATTTCAGTTAAATAAGAAAAATCCCATCTCAGTAGGATAGTATGTGAACATTAAGCCATGCAGCCAAATCAATTCCTACCACTTTAAGTTAAAGGCCAGAAAATATGAAATTTTGTTCAATTTTTTTTGGGGGAGTGGTGGTGTTACAGGGGATTGCCAGGGTTGTTCTACCACTGAGCTGCCCGATCCCAGCCATTTTTGTTTTTATTTTATTTAATTTAAAAAAACATTTTTTTTTTTAGTTGAATATGGACACATACCTTTTACTTTATGTTTATGTGGTACTGAGGATTGAACCTAGTGCCTCACACATGCTAGGCAAGCGCTCTACCACTGCGCTACAACCCCAGCCCCCAGCCCTTTTTATTTTGAGACATGGTCTTAACTTGTGTGGTGTCTCACCCTCCCAAGTAGTTGGTATTACAGGCATGGTACCTGGCCCATTAAAAAGAAAAACAAACAAACAAACAAACAAAAAAAACAACTTTTTTTTTTTTTTTTTTAAATGGTACTGGGGATTGAGCCCAGGGCCTTGCACATGCTAGGCAAGTACCCTGCTATGCCCCCAGCCCCATTCAATTTTAATGTAAAGGTATCATGGAAGAATTCAAAGAAATAATAACACATGGGGATTGACTGTAGGCAGGAATAAATACATTTACAAATAAAAATACATTTATTAAGTATAATGAATAAAATCATACATTTTAGTAGGACCTATGTTTAGCAGCAAATTATAACAAGAGCTTGATTCTTTCTTCATTTAAAAAAAAATATTTCTTAGTTATAGATGAACACAATACCTTTATTTATTTATGTGGAGCTGAGAATTATATTGTTTACCACCATTTTATAGATGGGGAACCAAGGCTCAGAAAGTTTAAGTAAATTGCCCAAAGTCACCCAGTTAGTGAGAAGGTGTGTGCAACACAAACGGTTCAATTTGACTGAAGAAAAAGACACTCAAATATCAGTGGTTAAGATTTGATGCTTGGAGTTTAGGTGGAGGGACTCAATGCTAAGATATGAAATCTGGACTTTATTTTGCAGACAGTGGTAAGTTGTTAAAACACAGTCAATCATTGGCAAGACTTATCATGGCAGCAAACTTTAAGATGTGGGAGGTTCAATTAGCTGGGCTAGGGTATTACACCCTCAGCATTACTGACATTTGGGTTCAGATACTTCTTGGTTGTTGAAGGCCATCCAATAGCTTGTGGGATGTTTAGCAGCATCCCCAACCTTGACCCACTAGATGCTGGCAGCACTAAACTCCTCAGCCCCATTTAAGAATCACTGAGAAACGATGAGCTAGGAGAAGAATACAAAAATAGAAGAAAGTATCTGCAGGAAACTAAAGAAAGAAGAAATCTACTCATTTGCAGGAATATCTGATAGGATTTAACAATTCATAACATCTAAGAATGAGAACTAGTTTCATTCTCTGAAATTCTCAAATATTTGTTAAGAAACAGGAAGGAAATCTAAAATTACACATGAGAACAGTCCTTTTGCTAAAAAATAATCACCATTTTACCAGTCTCTGATGAATTCGGATACCTACAAGACTTCATTCATCAGCTCATCAACAAAATAATTTTTATTTTAAATAAACGTTGTCACAAAAATCTCTATTCTTCTTAATGCTGGAACTTATGGTTTAATAATTTTTGTTCTTTTTTTGCAGAACTGGGATTGAACCCTAGGCCTCGCATGTTAGGTAAGCACTCTACCTCCAATCTTATCCCCAGCTAATAATTCTTTAACAAATTCAATTAAAATACACACGGATTTGCACACAGTAGTTGCTTTGATAAAAATGTACATTTAAATACAAACGCTTCTTTATGTCTATCTTTTTTTTCAGGACCACTAAAAAACAGATTATACAAAAGGCAGATTATATGGCTGTGCAATCCAATTAACACATGCAGATAAAGAACGATGTATAAATTACTACTTGGTTATAAAGAAGACAAGTACTTCGTAGACAGGACATACGTTAAGTTCAGGCAAAAAGTTTTGCGGAGGTTAAGCTTTAAACCGGGAACTACTTAAAGACATCTATGGTGATTCTACTAGGCGCAGAACAAAACTCCAAAGGACTAGCCTTTTTTGGTGAGAAAAATTAATGTTCTCACACGATTCTAACACCAGAACAAGATATAACACCACATTCAAGTTTAACTTAATTACAACAGGGCAAGAATGTACCGAAACAGCACGTGGTACCCTATTCATATGTAGGATTTCTTTCTTTCTTCTTCTTTTTAAAATATTTCTTAGTTGTAGATGGACACAATACTTTTATTTATTTATGTGGTGCTGAGAATTCGAACCCAGGGCGAGTGTTCTATCACTGAGCCACAACCCCAGCCCTTGTAAGTAGGATTTCTATGTATGAATTACAAATGAACTTAAATTTAAAAAGGAGAAAGAAAAAGGAATGGAATTTCTTAATAAAAGCTCAAAGAAATAGTTATGCATTTTTGTCTTTTCGATTTCCTGGGCTTCCGGCTCGAAAGCCAGACCCTGGTGTGAATCTCGAGGGGCTTCAGGACCGAATAAGAAATGGACAGAAAGGGGCTTGGGCCCCGTTCGGCATACACACGCCAGTCACAATGGCGGGAAATGGAGAAGACTTAAAGAAACTTGGGGCACGCATGGAAGCGGCCCTTTCCGAGCGGACCTCACACATACTCACTTTTTCAGCTCGGGAGGATGAGCCTTGCTCATATTGTCTACTCTTCAAGCTCAAAGATGCTTTGAATCGGAATTCGCGGCCTCCTTCACGCTACCGCGGTAGACTCGGCGTTTTACGATTGACGTCACCGGCCCGATAGCCAATCGTTTGTCAGTAATTTTTACATCTCACCTCGCGATACTTACAGGAAGTCCAAGCACGTTGGTCAGGCGCCGGTTTCCGGTTGCGTCGTCGGCGATTGGCCTTGACGGGGAGGAGGGGCCTTGATTCTTTCCTTTTTTTAAAGTTGAGGTAAGTCAGGTGTCTGGTTCTGGGTAACCTCGGCCACTGTTACGTTTGTGGATCATGTTGCTTATTTTCCTTATATATGCCGAATGGAAATGAGCTCTGGAGGAGTGGGCCTATGATAGTTCTTTGGCAGGAATTCCTGCTGTGTTCCTAAGCTTCCCGTAACACCCAAATTAGTGATCTAGAAGTAAGGCTGCTGTCTCCAGGAATTTGAACCTAGAGCCTTGGAATGTGGTCCCTATTGATGGCCCAGTAATTTCTTCTTTTTTTAATTAATATTTTTAGTTGTAGATGAATACAATACCTTTATTTATTTATTTTTTAATGTGGTGCTGGGGATCAAACCTAGTGCTTCATGCATGCTAGGCAAGCGCTCTACCACTGAGTCATAACCCCAGTCCCCAATAATTCTTTTAACACTGCCTCCAGAACTCCATTCAATGTACCACGGACCCAATGTATGAGACGCATAGTGCAGCGTAGATATTCTCTAAGGAAGTATTGATTTTCCACATCAAGTGTATGTCTAAAAAATAGATTCCCATTTGTTTTCTGCTGTTATCCCAAATAGTAAAATCCAGATTAAAGTTAAATGCATTCCTAATGTTCAGTAAAGACAAATTACATCATATATTTGATGTATGATGGTACTCAAAAATCCTAGGCACTGAATTTTCTCTTGGAGGGTAATAACAGTGTAACTTTTCCATCACTTGCTGTTACTGTTGAAACTAGAAACTTGACATGTTTTTTTTTAAGTTTCTTTTCTTCATTAATGGATTTCAAGTCATCATGTCCTAGCCTTCCCTTTGTGAATTGGCCCTACATCTGAACATATAATTAATTTCCACTCTTCCATACATCTTAAAAAATTTCACACGAGAAGAAACATACTAAGAAAGTGACAATATCACTGTCCAGATACAAAGAAACATCATCACAGGGAGATAATGAAACTATTTATTTTAAAGCCAAACCACTAGGAAAATATATTACAGCCTTGACAGAGCAGACAGACAGGCTATACTATCATTTCAAGTAATAAATTTGTAAAAAAGACAACATGCTCCTTATCCAGAAGTTAAGGTGCCATGCTGGGGCAGGAATACTGCATGTTGCAAAGGCCCCAGGCAAAAATGGTAAAGGTTACTGTGTGGGTTGTCCCTCCTTTGCTCTCAAAGTGGGAGTGGGTGTCACAGTTTTTCCTAGCCCAAGCTGTTTACTTTTTAACTTTCCTGTTGCCAGGGGATTATCTCCATAAGGCTCTGTTAATTCAGGGAACTAAATAAGCAATGCTGGATTTAGGATTCTGTTGCATTCTGTTCTATGAAAAGCTGTTTTTTTTTTTTCTTCCAAGGACAGTACTTCACAATTCCCTTAGCTAGTGAACAGTCACTGTTTTACTATTTCCAGATACTAGTATATGTATCACAATCAAAATTCCTCTCTTAAAGGGGAAAAGATTATTCTGTCACTTTGCTGCAGAATGCTGGTCTCTGCTTCCCATACTTAATGTGACATTACCTCTTATGTTTTTGCAGTGGTCTCCCAGCTGAGAGATGCAATAAAAATGTCAAGAAATCCGTATCTTGATGGCCATAAAGGGTATACACAAGGAAGCTTGAAGCTTTCCAAGTTCTTATTCAAACTATTCTCCCTCTCAGATTCACATCTTAAGTCCACTTCATGCCTTGTATATAAAAAACTACCAAATAAAATAAAGATCTGGTAATCTTTTCCCTCTCCTAGATTAGTGATCTCCTGGATTTTGTTTTACAGCTTATGGAAAATGGTATGTTACTTCTGGTAAACAGGAGGTTGGCAACAAACAAAAAACACCTCTTCTCAAACTCTACCAGGTCACTGGCAGTCTGGAAGAACCTGCCATCCTGTAGATACCTGTGTTGTAAGAATCTGGTACCTTAGAGGACTCTGGCTTGGTACAAGGGAGCTTTCTACTGTCAGGATAACCACTTGCCATGTAAAATTTAGGCTCTAAAAGTCTCTCCCATCCTTTCACTCAAATTTTAGCACCATTTTTTTTTTTTTTTCCCATTTCATTTTCTTGGATCAAGACACAAAGGAACCAGTGTCCTAGAGTCAAGTGATATATGCCTTAAACTTGCTGCCATCCTTAGTTTCTTCATTCATATAAACTTTGCTTAAGAGACTAAAAATTCCCAATCCTTTTAAAATAGATTCCTGCTCTGAGCCCCAATGGTCACTGGCAAGAACTTTTATTTCCCAATGGATGAGAGAGACTCTTTCATCTTCTTGGTCATAGTTGGGATGAGTTGCATGTGGTCATCCACACACTTGGTCACACAACTGTCCAGTTGCCGCTTCACCTGAAGCTCTTTATTCCCAGCATCTATTGAATCTTTGGCTTTGTCATTGCAATGCATGGTACACCGGGCCAGGCGGTCCTAAAGCAAGAAGGAAGAGAAGGCTGAGAGGCTGGGTTCCATTTACTAAGTGCTCATCATGTGCTAGTCTTGGCATTCATATCTGGATCAGTTAAAGGGATACGAAGTTCAATTAATTAAGATTGTCTTGGGTGAAACAGAAGGTCACACCAGGAAGATCCAGACAAACATTACTAGAAAGAAGGGGAACAAGAGGATAAATTATGTGGAAACCGCTGTACTATCTTGAAACATCTTGATTCTTTATTGTCTGTTTTTGTGACAGAGGAACACTCAATTCAATTCAAATATTTATTGAGGGCCAGTCATTTTTCTAATGTTGTAGAATATAGCAATGAGTAAACAGATACAAGTTCTTGCCCCCATGGAACTTGCAGTTCAGTGAGGGGAGAGACCAACAAAATCAGTAAGTGGACCTGTTGAGGAAACCATTGGACATATGAATCTGGAGTTCAGGAGTGAGGTCTGGTCCTGAGATGTGAATGTAGGAGTTATCCGATACAGATGATACTACAACAATGAGACCAGACAAGTAATTAGAAAAAAATTAGAAAAAGAGACAGGGTTCCAGTATAGCCTGGGCATTTCCAACGCTCAAGAGGTTGGAAAGGAAAGTGCCAGCAAAGGAGGCCAAGAAAGAGGGAAAGGGAGAGAGGTGCTCTGATGGCCAAAGGATAAAGTGCTTCAGAGAGGTGAGGGAGTCACTGCATAATGATGCAGATAGGTTGATTAAGATGAGGACTGCACAATGATCATTGGATTTATCCCCAAGGAGGTGCACTCAAACTGCAAGAGCAGTTCTGGTACAGTGGAAGGTGGAAGTCTGCCTGAATCAAGACTACAAAGAGAATGGAAGGAGAAAGTTATATAGTAATCCAAGAACCAAGTTTTCAAAGACCTCATCTATAAAATTAACTGTCAAATGAACAAAGAAATCCTTTGGAGGGTTTTCCATGATCTTGGAGAAATTATCCCTTCATAATGGCAGTAATTTTGAAGAGTTTTTGTATAGCACAATTGTAAAAAATGTACCATACATAAACTAATTTATTTTGAGAGGTGGTGGTGGGGTCTCTCACTATATTGGCCCTGGCTGGGTTTGAACTCGTTCCTGGGTTCAAGTGATTCTCCCACCTCCCTCACCTTTCTTAGTAGCAGGGACTATAGGCATGTGCCATCATGCTTGATTAGGTGTGATTCTTTTTCCTGTGAATGGACTCTCAGGCTATGAGAGACTGGTTCAGAAGAGGGCTCTAAATATACATGGAAGAAGGGAATAAAATGAAAAGGTAAAAGGCAGTTCTCTTAGGAATGTCAGGGGGCGTTTCTGAGCCAGGCATCAGTCAACAAAAATGCTTCATATAAATGACCACTCCCAGTGACACCAGAACTGCCCCTTGGGTGAGGCAAGCAGGGGTAGTCTTGGGTGGGTCTTGTAAGTTCACAAAATAAATGCAGGGTTTTCCTCTAACCGTGTACCTTTAAAGACTGTCTTATTCTACTTTCCTGGGAATTCTATCTTAAAAATGGATCAACATACGTTTTAGAAGATTTTATACTACATAGCATACACAGTATCTGTACGTGTCTAAATCACTCCAAACTTTACAACAAAAAGTATAAGGGCTTTTGGTCATAAACTCCCCTGGCAACTCCTTTTTTTTTTTGTCCTGAAGATTTACCAAGGGGCCCTTAACCCACTGAGCCATATCCCCAGTCCTTTTTTATTTTGAGACAGTGTCTTCTTAAGTTGCTTAGGTCCTTGCTAAATTGCTGAGGCTGGCTTTGAAATTGTGATCCTCCTGCCTCAGCCTCCTGAGCTGCTGGGATTGCAGGCTTGTGCCACCACACCAGGTCTGGTAATTCCTTTTTACATCATTGTTTTATGGAAAAAGATAGTTCAACTTAATACTCAACTTTCAGGATCTTTTCAAAATTTCAAACCCTGGGAAGATTGATTAGCCATAGGACCATTACAAATTTAAACGGAAATAAGACACTAAAGCCAAAAGCTCTGAACAAACACTTGTTATCTCCTGCAGAGTACATCAAGGACTAGACACCTCTATTTGGGGTATTCCTCACCTGGAACTTCTCCAACTCACTGGTCACCAAGGCCTGGGCTTGAGCCAGAGGTGCATGGCAACGCTCAATGCACTGGTGTACTTGCTGCATGGAAGCCTGGCTGTCCTCACAGCAGCTGGCGCTGCACCGGAACATGAGGCCCTGGGGAGAGAGGACAGAGCCTGGTCAGGTAGAAAAGCTTCAGAGGGACAGAGATGATCAAGGAGTAATACAAGGCTTAGGAGGTTACATGTGTATTTACATGTCCCTCTTAACCTGCTTTTACCTTCCATTAGAATAGATATCAGGACCTTAAAACAACGACCAAGAAAATTATCCTGTGCTTAGTACAGTGTTTCATGGCATTCTTATAGCTAGCTCATTGGTACCTGTTGGTACCAATGGCTGAGTGGATAGGGAAGGAAGAACTGGACAGGTGAAACCAGGTAGCCCACAGGTACAGAGGTCGGCAACCTAGTAATCTTACTTCCACCAAATGGCATTCGACCAATTAATCCTTGACTCAAGGGACAGTATAAAGGAAACCCACAATCCGGTGAGGGAGGCGGGACGAACAACCACAAAACATTTAGGGGGGGTCAAAGCAGAACAGTACACAAACTAGCGTTGTGTGATGCAAGGTTCAGGGCAACAGAACCGGGCATGACCTGGCTATTGGGGAGATCGGGAGATTTTTTTCTACTTGACCTTCCATCCTGGCCGTGTCCTTTCTAGGTCTTGGGCTGTTCACCTGCGTAAGGGGCCGAGCCAGAGAGGATGGGCGGAGGGGCGGGACGAACGTCCCACACCCAAGCCTTCTAACTCTGGCCCGTGGAACCCTCTCACCCAGGTCGAACTGGGTGGACAACGGCCTAGCGCGTGGCCGGGCCAAGGATTTCACCCGATAAACCTAAGCTCCAGAAGCCCTGCCTGAGGGCGAGGCGGGCTGAAGGACGCCACGGTCACCCCAGAGGCGCCCAGACCCGGTCTGCAGGGATGGGACAGCGGTGCCGGGCATAGAGCAACAGCTGAGGGAGTCTGGGAATCAGACCGCGGGAAAGGGGACCTCAGTTCGGCCCCCACCTTGTTACCTGCATCTTCCGGATGTTCTCCCTCTCCACACTCTTCACCATGGAGTCCACCGCCTCCTGCACCCGGAGCTGCTGCACCTCCGCCATGGCGACCCCGCGCAACGCCGCGCCGGCGCCCACATGGACTCAGCGCAGGTTCCGCCCCTCGCCGCCGCGTCCCGGCTCTCCGGCCCGCCCTCCCCAGGCCCGTGCTGCCCCCTGGCGTCCAAAGGGAGCAAC
>NW_025999977.1:3090342-3159895 GCF_001458135.2 Marmota marmota marmota | reverse complement strand
TTTTTTTTTTTTTTTTTTTAATGGATTATCTGATTTAATTTCCACAACAATTCTCTGGGATGGTTACTTTGTTATGCACTTTCCCCCACTCAGGGGCAGAAATCCCAGGCCTAAGAGGTGAAGTCACTTGCCAAAGGTTGCAAGCTAGACAACCAACCCTGATGGGCTGACATCCATTTCTTACTGTAGAAGTAAGAAATCTCTTTTGTCCAGGCCTGAGAGGCTGTTGTAAACAGAACAATTCCAACAAGCTTTGAAGTTTTGGAGAAGTGGCTGGAATAGGAATCTCAATGTATATTAAGTTATAAATCCCATGGAAAGTTCTTTCTTTCTTCTTTAGGGCATAGTCTAAAACTTTGCCCCCGTATTCCTAAAATGTCAGACTAAATATTTCTGGCAACTTCTAGGTGTAGGAGCCCAGTTAATTATACTAAAATGAGTTAAAAAGTCTTCCAGTAATATGTCTTTGTCAGTTTATGCAAACTAGTATATGCAAAATGAATGGCTTTTTAAAAATGTAATTTTTATTGTTGTTGTTTATTTTTTATATGGTGATGGGGATTGAACTCAGGGCCTCACGCATGCTAGGAGGCACTTTACCACTGAGCTATCTCCCCAGCCCCCAAATAAATGGCTCTTTAGTTTTTATGAAAAGTGATTCCTAACTTCCAGTTGGCTTTGGACATCAATGGGAAGCATGGTGAAAGCAGAGTTTAATCTCATGTTAGGAAGCTCAGATACCTGATTGTATTTATTATACTGGTGCTCTGGGAATAGATAATGAGGTTTCAGGATTATCTGGCTCTAGCCTTGACTGACTCACTGGAAGCAAGTCTGAGTTCTTTTAGGATCTGGGGTGCTTAGTTATGTAGTCTTGATTTCTTTCTGATCTCTACTGCACTTCTGATCTCCACTGAACTCAGGTCTTTGGGGGAGGCCCAACAGTGGCAGATCTGCTGGAGTGTCACTCCAGCAGAGACAATGGCCCTAGATGGATCAGGGCTCTTCCCTATTATATTTAGGATGTGGGTGGGACAAATGGGGACCTGAAGAGCTGGGATGAGGGGAGGAGTGAATTTTGCTCATTGCTGCCACATTTTCTAATCCTCAGGTTAGTAGTGGGTGACAGCCAAAGAACTAGCTATAGCCAACTCTGGTTGAAGAATTCTGGATGAACATTTATGGATCAAAGAGATCATTTAATGAGCATTTCTTATGTTATCATTTTCAAATTATGATACTCCTTGGTAGATTAGGAAGCCTTGCTGGGGAAAATACAACACTCACCCAAAGGACAGTATTTTCTGCAGAACAAGGTATTCAACCTTTTAGAAGCCTAAAGTATTAAAATACATTTGAAACTTTCAATGGTTATTTTATGTTTATTTTATAAAAATAAATAAAGCAAATGTTTTGTGATATATCATACCACATAAAAGTCTCTTGAATCTATGCACATCTCTCTAGCCTACTATTTACCACCCTAAAGTTTTCATTATTATTATTTGCTTGGGCTGCTATAATTTGGCCATGCTTAAGTTTTTGCATATCTTCCAATTGAGTCATCTTTTATTTGGCCTGTAGAATATATTTATATAGTCTTATTGGGCTGGGGATGTGGCTCAAGCGGTAGTGCGCTCACCTGGCATGCGTGCGGCCTGGGTTCGATCCTCAGCACCACATACAAAGGTGTTGTGTCCGCCAAAAACTAAAAAATAAATATTAAAAAATTCTCTCTCTCTCTCTCTCTCTCCTCTCTCTCTCTATCTTAAAAAAAGTATTAAAATACATTTGAAACTCTCAATGGTTATTTTATGTTTATTTTATAAAAATAAATAAAGCAAATATTTTGTGATATATCATACCACATAAAAGTCTCTTGAATCTATGTACATCTCTTTAGCCTACTATTTACCACCCTAAAGTTTTCATTATTATTATTTGCTTGGGCAGCTATAATTTGCCATGCTTAAGTTTTTGTATATCTTCCAATTGAGTCATCTTTTATTTGGCCTGTAGAATATATTTATATAGTCTTATAATGAGCTCTTTGTCAATTGAAAGTGTCACAAATATCTTTTCTATTGTGTGACTTGCCTTTTCACTTTTTAAATAACATGAATTGATGAAAGAAATCTTAATTTAAGTGTAGTCCTAGTTGTAATTTTCCCCTTCATTGGTCATTCTTTTTGCATTTTGTTAAAAAATTTGTTTGTGAACTGCAAGACATTAATGTATTCTTAAGATGCTAAAAATTGTATTTGTTTATTTTTATTCAGTCTTTTACCTTTTTAGTATATGCATTCTAATTCTATAAATGTCTCTTAATACTGCTTTAGCTATTGCCACGTTTCAATGTGTAGTATTTTTTTTCAAATATTTTCTAATTTCCATTACAAATTCTTCGATTCATAGGTTATTTAGAAAAGTATTTTTTAATTTCCAAACAGATGGGTAATTTTTAGGTAATGTTTTTGTGATTTGATTATGGTCAGCAAACTACTCTGTATAATTTTGGTCTTTTGATTTGTTGAAACTTGCTTTATGGTATCAGAGAAGTCTTTTCTGATTGGCTCCCTTCCATCATGTATGCTTCTCTGTCATGTATTTTCTTAGCACCTTGTACTGTGACAGTACCTGTCACTACAGCTCATTACTTGTCCCAGATTTTTCTTTGATAGATTAAGCACTCAAAGAGGACAGGGACCATGTGTGTTTTTCATTGCTGTTTCCAATTTCTTTGCTTAGTGTCTGGCACATACTAACTCTTTAGTAAAGATTTGTTTAATGACTGAATAAACTAATTAATTTCATTAAAAAGTAATTAATCAAGTTACTAAAAATAATTGGAAACCAGAGAAAAGCAACAATAAATAGATAAAAGTGTAAAAATCCATACTACCCTACTATTTTACTTTTTTTGCAGTGCTGGACATTGAATCCAGGTTTTTTTTGAGGGGGTGGGTACTGGGGATTAAATTCAGGGACACTCAACCACTGAGCTATATCCCCAGCCCTATTTTTTTTTTCGTGGTGCTGGGGATTGAACCCAGGGCCTTGTGCATGTGAGGCAAGCACTCTACCAACTGAGCTATATCCCAGCCTTAGTGTCTCACTTTTGATGAGGCTGGCTTTTAATTCTCTATCCTCCTACCTTAGCCTCCCGAGAGCTTCTGGGATGACAGGCATATGCCACTGTACCCAGTCATTTATTTATTTTTAGTCTGACTTCAAGATACACACAAGGCATTCACTGCCAGGTGTAGGAGGGACATAATACAATGATAACAGTTAAATCTTTCAGTTAATTCTTTGTATTTTATTTAGAGACAGGATCTCACTGAGTTGCTTAGTGCCTCACTTTTGCTGAGGCTGGCTTTGACCTCTCAATCCTCCTGCCTCAGCCTCCTGAGCTGGTGGGATTATAGGCGTCTGCCATTGTGCTGGGCCAGGTTTTTTTTTTTTTTTTTTAAAGATTTTAATATTTATTTATTTTTTTTAGTTCTTGGCGGACACAACATCTTTGTTTGTATGTGGTGCTGAGGATCGAACACGGGCCGCACGCATGCCAGGCGAGCGCGCTACCGCTTGAGCCACATCCCCAGCCCTTTTTTTGTTTTTTAATATTGTTTTTAGTTCTAGATGGACTCTCAATGTCTTTATTTATTTTTATGTGGTGCTGAGGATCGAACCCAGTGCTTCACACATGCAATGCAAGCACTTTGCCACTGAGCTATAGTCCCAGCCCCTGTTTTTGTTTTTGTGTTTTGGACCAGAGATTGAACCCAGGGACATTTAACCAATGAGTGACATTCCAGCCCTTTTTATTTTTTATTTTGAGACAGGGTCTTGCTAACTTGCTTAGGGACTTGCTAAATTTCTGAGGCTGGCTTTGAACTTGCAATCCTGGTATCAGAGAAGTCTTTTCTGATTGGCTCCCTTCCATCATGTATGCTTCTGTCTCATGTGTCTTCTTAGCACCTTCTACCCTGTCAGCTTCCCAAGCAATTTGGATTACAGGCATATGCCACTACGCCCGGCCTACTATGAATCCAGGGTTTTATTTATGCTAGGTAAGTGCTCTACCACTGAGCTGAATCTCTGGCTCTTTTAAATTTTACTTTGAATTTTTATTTGCTAAGCTTTATGGGCTGGGCTTATAACTTGTGATCTTCCTGCCTCAGCCTCCTGGGTAGCTGGGATTACAGGTGTGTACCACTACACCCAACAGTATTTTGATCCTTCCTTCCTTTCCTTTTCCTTCCTTCCTTTCTTCTATTTATAAATGATAAATGTTTATTTCTTCCCTATCATCTGAAGATAAGCAGTCTAGGGTTCATATGGCAGCTCCATGATTTTTCTGATTGTTTTTCCATGTCCATCTATATGGTATATGGTATTGATTTATTTATATGGATTTATGTCTTTCCAATCTTTTTTTCCTATGTGTTGTTTTTTTAATATTTTATTTTTTAGTTATATTTGGACATAATACCTTTATTTTGTTTATTTATTTTTATGTAGTGCTGAGGATCGAACCCAGGGCCTTTGTACGTGCTAGGCGAGTGCTCTACCTCTGAGCCACAACCCCAAACCCCTATGTGTTGTTTTTAAAAAAAATTGCAGTAATAAAATATATATGCTTGGATACTTTGCTTATAAGTGTTTTCATGTCATTATGCAAAAATAAAGGGAAACAGCATGTAGTCAGTGGTTAAGGTTAAGTAGAAGAGGACTGGAATTAAAATACAAATGTTAAGGTTTGAACAAGTGCGCCTGACCAGCGTGGGTGGCTGAACTTAAGTTATCTGAGGCCTGTCTGGTTTCAGGTTGCTCTGGGGCAGCTTATGTGAATTTGGGGTGATGCAAATTAAAACTCAGACACAAAATACCTTTACACAAGCTTCAGGAGGGCTTTCCCTGGCTCCTGGCCTCAAGCTCCCCAAAAAGGAGAACAAGGGAAAGTCACGAGAGGCAGGCGAAAGAGAGGGCAAACATGTTCAGAAGTGGGCTTTTATTTGGGGGGATGCTGTTTCTTCAAACATTCTATCCAAAAAAAAGCAGAAGGGGTAGGATTACAAGGGAACAGGTGAGTGTAACTCAACCCCAGCAGGGACGCCTGCACCTGGAGGCATGCCTTGTTTTTTGAGCTGAGACTACATCTAAGTCACTACAAAATGTAGTAATTGGTCAGAGCCCCCTATGTCAGGACTTAAAGGTGTGTTCATTCAGGGTGGCTTCCCACAGTGGAGTCCCAGGGAACGCTCAGACTCCAGAGGGGTAATGTCAATGGGTTAGGTTTATGATCAGAGAGGGTCTTGGGCAGCCTCAGGGGTTTTCCAAGGCTTAATGTGCCTCGGAGCTGCCCCAGAGCAACCTGAAACCAGACAGGCCTCAGATAGCCTGGGAGCACTCTGTCCTATGGCCCAGAAGGGGAGCTGCCTAATGATCTCCAGGCAGCTGAAGCAAGCACAGAGCCCAGAGGGCTAGACTTGGACAGATCCTGTAGTGGCTGGCATGAGCTTTTCCCTTGGAGAAGCCAGTGTGGGCAGGTGATATGATTTACCCTCCCACCAAGTATCTTGTCACTGAGATGTAGCTCTGGTGCAGGCTTCTAAATTGATTGAGATTACCTGGCAGACAGTAGCTCAAATTTAGAAATTTCATAGACTTAGAAAAATAAAATTATATGGAAGCTTGTGGACTGAGATTTGTATTAGCCAAGTATGTTCCTTAGATGAAGAATACAATTGGAAAACACAACACAACACACACACAACACACATGGGCTGGGGTTGTGGCTCATAGTACAGCGCTTGCCTAGCAAGTGTGAGGCCCTGGGTTCAATTCTCAGCACCACATAAAAATAAATAAATAAAGGTATTGTGTCCAACTAAAACTAAAAAATAAATATTAAAAAAAAGGAGGGGCTGGGGATATAGCTCAGTTGGTAGAGTGCTGCCTAGCATTCATAAGGCCCTTGGTTCAGTCCCCAGCATCTCCAAAAAAATAAAATAAAATAAAATAAAAAAGGAAAACACACACACACATACACACACACACACACACGCATGCTCCATGGGCATCTTCAGTGACTAAGAAAATGGGAGTTCTACTTCTCTTCTCAGGATGCCAGAACCAGCTCTTTATCTTCCCATTTCTAGGCTATGAGAAGGCACTCTTCTGGTTGCTTTCTGTGTCCAGATGGACCTCAGCAACCAACTCACTCTTCCTGGAGTGGGACCTGAATGACATTAGCCATTCCCTGGGTCCAGCACCCTTATCCCTCCAAGACTATTAAAACTACCTTTGTTGAACCCTATGACCATCTGTGCTCCAAACCTTCATGAGTTTTCTAAACTGTAAATATGGTGTTATTGATAGTTCCCCCACATCCATTGTCCACTCAAAGTCCCCCACCAGCTTTCCAGAGGAAAGTTCTGCCTTCTTAGGATGGATAGTCAGGCCCATCAGGATCTGCCCATAACCTGCCTGTTCACACCAGCTCTCCAGATCTTCCTTACCATGTGCCACCCATGTCCAGCCACTTATAGTCCCTTAAATGTGTCTTCATCCCTTTTCAAGCCTCTGGGCTCCTGTGTATCCCCAGCCCTGCCCCAACTCCCTTCTCCTGTGGGATCCTCCTTAAGCCTTGACTCAAAAGCCACACAAGGAGGTCCTGCCCCCGTGGGCTCCCAAAGTGTTGTGTTATCTGACCCCTCCCATTGTGATCTTATTATCCTTTCAGAAAACAGGGGTCTCAAACTCACCCACCTTTTGCCCTGGCGGGAGCATGGGCAGGTGAAGTTGACTTGGTGTAAGACCTGTGTGTGAAGAATGATGGGGACTAGGCAGACTGAAAAATATATTCTCAATTTTTTCCCTCAAACTCTATGTGCCCCCACAAAAAATGGTAACCCAGGCCTGGCACCTCTTCAGTAAGCCCATTATTCTTTTCTTTATTTTTATCCCCCTAGATGGTGAGCCTCTGGAGACTGTCCAGGGTGCTGTTCTTTGCATTCTCCTTAGCACTGGTTTCAGTATAACACAGACCTCACTAGGGGATGTTGGCTGAACTCTTTGATTTTTCTCTGTCAACAGGGGCTATTGACAGAGAAAAATCAAGCCCCTTGTGGAGAAATAACTTTAACCAGAGTCACAGACGGAAGAGAGGGGTGGAGGGTGGGGATTACCTGGTGGGACCTGCCTGGAAGTTGTTCCCAACCCCGTTTGACTCTCCAGCCTGATGACTCTAATTGAGACTTTTCCTCTTTTGGGTCTCAGTTTCTAATCTGAGACCCAAATCTGTAACCCCTAGCCAGTTTCAGGGAAGTATAAATAGTATTTTTGGATTCTTAGAAGAAAATCTCTTTTAACACAGAGGATTATTATTGTGAGTCAAATCACTGAACATATGAGCCAATGCTCACCGGAAAAAGCAACAGAGTTCTCCTTGTGGGAAATTCTATGATTCATATATAACAAACCCAACAATACTTGAGAGGGTTCCACCCAAATCAGCTCTTTTTCTTATTCTCACCTGGCAATAACTCTGGTGGGCAGAGAACAAAGCTTCCTTGGAGAAACTGGTGGTCTAGTTCCAAGGGGATTGGGCAGATGGGCAAGCATGCGGTTTTTGAAATGTCCCCTGTGATCACTTTCCTCTATTAATACCATCACATTGCGGTAATGCTCCTTGTTGAAGAGTGGGGTCTGGAGCTGGACCTACACTGAGAGCTGAGTAGAGCTCATCTTTCTTATCTGGGATATTGCCTTGAATAATGATAACAGTAGCATCTGTTAATTGAGCACATACTGGGGGGATAGATATTCTAGGTGCTATGGGTGGAATCTCTAATCCTTTCTGCAGGGTGGTGGGTGTTACTTTTATCCTTTTGACAGGGAAGTGTCAAATAAAAACAAATCCAGGTTTAGTAAGAAGATATTTTAATTCAAAAGATTGTTGCAACAGGAAGGAGGACTATTGCCCTAAGGAAGGATGCTATTGCAATAGAGAGCACCCTGTCATCATTAGATTTGCAAGCCTCAAAAGCTGGGCAAGAGTTTTCCAGTTGTAGATGAGTAAACAAAGCAAGAAAGAACCAAGTGTGGGGAAGTGGGATGAAAGGATGGCATGATCAGCAGAGAGGAGACAGGAGATTTTATTCTGAGGCCAGCTTTGTCTGGGAGGGATCTTAAAGGAGGGTTGTATGCTGGCTCAGGCTAGGAGTAGACCAAGTTCAGGGCCTGGAGAGAGAAGAAAATCTCAATCCAAAATATGGTTTACAAGCCCCTTATTCTGATTGATCAATGAGGACAAGCAGTTCAGCTTGTCATTTTAAGGCAAAGAATGGGAATTTGTAGGGACTATGTCTGGCCTGGTCCTAGTTATCAAGGGAGGCATCTGTGGGTCTTCTCTAGGTCACACGGGAAAATATGGTTCCTATCAGTAGGCTGTTTTTCTGGGACACAAAGGAATTTCTAACCTTTATTGTTTTCCAAAACCACTGGGCTCATATGAAATTCAACATTGTCAGGAGAAAGTGGTTTTAAAGGTCAAATAAATTGTCTAAAGTCACAGAGCTAGAACAGTGGAAAAGGGACTCAAATGAGATCTGATGACTCCCAAACCCATACATACTCCCCGGCTCCTATGGAACTTACTGGTCTAAAATTGTGTCAGTGCCTCTTGCCAGCCATCTTGCTAAATTTCTGAGGCTGGCCTTGAACTTGTGATCCTCCTGCCTCAGCCTTCTGAGTTGCTGGAATTATAGGTATGTGCACCATGCCTGACTCTGAAGATATATTTTTTTCAACTGTAAGTCATAACTCATTAATGTGCATTGAAATACATTTAGGTGATCATAACTAGTACTTTGTTTATTTTTTAAAAATATTTTTAGTAGTAGATGGACACAATACCTTTATTTTATTTATTTTTATGTGGTGTTGAAAAATCAAACCCAGTGCCTCACATGTACTAAGCAAGTGCTCTACCACTGAGCTACAGCCCCAGCCTATAACTAGTACTTTAAAAAAACAAACTAGAATAGACTAGAATGAAACAGAAAATATTGAAATAGTATATTGTGCTGGTAAGGATAAAAGGATTGTTTTGTGAAAACTTTTATCTCAGATGTGTATGTGTGTGTATGTGTGTAAAAGGTGTGTAAAATTATTAACTCTTGTAAGAAAAAATAACCAAAACAGTTTTGGCACCATAATAAATGCACAAATAACTGGGATGGGAACCGAGTTCATAGATCAGTCATGCCTTTTATTCAGCAGTAGAGTTAGGCATCAGAGGGGCTCACTTTCTAGGTAGGAAAATAGCCCACCAGTTACAGAAGGGGTTTGGGTTTTTATAGATTACACTGACAGATGACTTAATCTCTTTAACAGAATGTTTCAGTTTGGGCATTCAATAAACAAGTTGTGAGAATTTGAAACTTGTTTTTTTTTTTTGGAGGGGGGGATGTGGGGTACTAGGGATTGAACTCAGGGGCACTCAACCACTGAGCCACATCCCCAGCCCTATTTTGTATTTTATTTAGAGACAGGGTCTCACTGAGTCATTTAGTGCCTTGCCATTGCTGAGGCTGGCTTTGAACCCGCAATCCTCCTGTCTCAGCCTCCAAAGCTGCTGGGATTACAAGCATGTGGCACTGTGCCCGGCTGAAACTTGTTTTTATGCAATGTTTTTATTGGGCAAGGATGGAGGGTCCAGCATTCAGTGCTTATCTCTTTCCCTCCAGGGTCTATTGTACTGACACTAGGAAAAAATTTATTGGGAAAGGATCAGTGCTTGTCCTTTTCCCAGGGACTGCCATTTTAAAATTGATGAATACTCCTTCCCAGGGATTGTCCTATCACTGGGGAAAGATTTATTGTGAAGGGTCAATGTTTTGCCTTTCTCCACAGGGATTGTTAATACCCTGTCTTGGGTGTTGTCATTTCCCATAGCCTTCAACTCTTACCATGGGTAATGGTCCAAAGAGTTTGGAAAGCCTGAGCTGAGGGATTGTGTAGGACACACAGATAGGTTCTGTTGAAACATTGATCTACGGGTTCAATCTTGGACTGAGCAACAAGCTCTTTTGTGTGTTCTCAGCTTACCTCTGACAAGTTGACCTTCAGCTAACTCAGTGCCAGAGCCACTCCCTTTTCCCTTCCTTCCTTTTCTCTTCTGTAAATTGTAGACAGTGTTATTAGGTCTCAGGGGTGTAGTTAATGGTTCTGAGGTATGAGGTAAATAATTATTATTGTTGCTGGGAATTCTGTATTTCCCTCTCTCTCCCTCTTATTACTTTGGTTGTCATAATAAAAATAATAATGATGGTAATGATAATGATTCATGGAAACTTCTGTGGGTCAGGCTTTGGGAGCTGAAGTGGTGAGGAGCCTCCATAAGGAAGGACAGTTGTGGGGTAGTGTTCAGTTTGTCTGGGAGGAGGGGCCTGAGCCTGTCACACACACTTTTTTTTTTTTTTTTTTTTACTGGAGATTGAACCAAATCTCCAGGGGTGTTTTACTACTGAGCTCCATTCTCAGGCCTTTTATATTTTTTGAGACATGGTGTTTTTAATTTGCTGAGGGTCTCACTAAGTTGCCAAGGCTGGCCTGGAACTTGAGATCATCCTACCTTAGCCTCCCAAGTCACTGAGATTATAGGCATGTACCACCCCACCCGACCCTGTCATTCACACTCTTAACTCAAAGGGCTCTGCTTCTCATTATAATGAAAGTCCATTTTGGGAAATTTGGTTGAAGTCTTTGGATATATGCTGGTCTTAGGCTTTCTTTTTTTTTCTGGAACTGTTTATTTATCTCTAAAATGGGCAGAATTGAATTAATCCATATCTATGGTTCTCATCAATTTTACACCCTTTAACATCCTTTACCAAAGAGACTGAGAAACCCTTGCTAATTGAGAAATATACCAGGTAGCCACATTTTGGAGAATTAGAGGTGAGGAAAGGTTTGTTCTAAGGTGTGTTAGTTAGCTTTCTGTCACTGTAACAAATACCTGAGATAATCAAATTTAAAAGGAGAGAAGGTTTATTTTGGGTCATAGCTTCGGAGGTTTCAGTTCATGGTTGATTGGCCCATTGCTTCTGGTCCTATGGTGAGGCAGAATATCATGGTGGGAACTCATGACAGGGGAAGTTGTTTACTTCTGGCATCTGGGAAGAAAAAGGGAGCGAAGGGTCTGGGGTCCCATTATACTCTTCAAGGGCATGCCCCAGTGACCTAACTTCCTCCCACTAAGCCCCGCCTCTTCAAGTTTCCATCACTTCTCACTAGCACCATAAGCAGGTAACCAAGCCTTTAACACTCAGGCCTCTGGGAGGCATTCATCCAAATCATAGCAGAGTCTTAAAAAGACTTGGTGGAGGTGGTGAGGATTGAGGAGTTCTGCCCAAATAGTGGGCAGTTAGAGGGCCAAATAAGGACACCAGTCTCCTGAGAGGACCAGGGATTAGGAGAGGGCTTTATGGAGAAATCTAGAATTGTTGAAGATTTATTTCATCTACTATAAATAATAAATATTTGTGTACTTCAAACACCATGTGATGCAGATATAAACAATACACCAAAGTTCAACGAGAAGTATGATACAAGTGGGCTAGACATAGTTTCTCTTAGTGATATTAGAATGTGAGTGGCACTTCACATCAAGTCAAGACAGCTCAGATCTGACAGGCCAAGCACAAGCAGCTCATTCCCCATCAGGCCCAGGACCACTGAAGGTATTTGATCCTGGAAATATAAAAAGGTTGCTTTCAACTTTTTTTCTCCTGGTACTGGGGCCTGAAGCCAGGGTTTAATGCATGCTAGGCAAATCCTCTACCTTTTTTGATTTTTATTTTGAGACAGGCTCTTGCTAAGTTGTCCAGGCTGGCCTTGAACTTGCCATTCTCTTGCCTCAGTCTCTTGAGTAGTTGGAAGTACAGGCACATGCCACTATGCCCAGGAAACTTTTAAAGTCCAAATATGCACATTTACTTATGTCATTAAGTCAACATAACTTGGTGGGGCATGGGGCGTGATGGTGGATTGGGAAGAGTTATTATTTAGGTGGTCTGTGTTGAAATAATGTAAGATGTGCTGAAGGGGGGAGAAGAGCTTTCATCTTACCAGCAGCACTTCTGGGCTTTAGGACTTCTGGGCTTGTGGCTTCTGGTTAGGAACCTAAGAGAGGTAGGACCATCAAGTTCCAGTTAAACTCTTAGTAGACTTGCAGGGACAGCTCTATGGAACACCAGAGGAGGTGGGGTTAGATAATGTTGACAATGACCAGAAGGATGATCAGCATGATTTTCTTTCTTCCTTACTGGGACCAGGAAGAGTATTTACCAGAGGGCTAGATGAGTACATTTGTAATGGAGGGACAGAAGAGGGAAAGCAAATCCCCTGGGTTCACCTGCACCAGAAAACCCCTCATGGCATGGGAAGACTTCCAGGTACTCAGAGGGGAGCTGTGTGTTCCTCATGGGCATGAGCTATGGGGCATGGCCAAGGTTGGCTTTCTCCACTATTTGCATGGAAATAATAAAGTTAAAATGTACTTGACAGGCAGACATGGAAGAGACAGATATTGTCCCTGGAGATCCACAAAGAGTGAGCTGTGTGTGGTGGCTGAGGAAGAAGGAAGGAACTAGTTGGTAGGTAGCCAAGGAGTTGGCTGGAGTATAGGCAAGTTATGGGTATGTGGGCCTCGAGTGCATATTAGCACCAGTTTCCTCATGCCTATTTGTCTCTGAATACTGAGTCTCCCCTGGAACCTCCATAGGCTGATGGCACCTTGGGCCTCCTGTAACCTAGAGATGTGACATTAGTGGATTGTAGAAATAATTGAAGACCAATCAAGTGAGAAAAGCAAAAGCTATTTATTCTGAACTTGCTAGATAAAGAGTCAGCCACCATGACTTGCATTTTAGCAGAGACTCAAAGTCAGGAAGAGGAGTGGAAAAGAATTGTAAATGGAAAATGGGGAAAGCATTAGGCCTGCCTTGTTGGCCTGGGGAAGCCTAGCCCGGCTAAGGAGAAACACGGCATCCTATATAATTCATTAGGAGAGTATAGTTGACTTTCTCTGGTTGGTTCTAAATTGGAAGTGGAGACAAAAATTAGGGAAGCTTTTGGTTATTAATCAAATCCTGGCCATTTTGAGATGATTGCTATGGAAGTTGTTGTTTAGCTTCTGGGTTGTCACTGGAGATAGCAATCTGGCCTCCCACAAGTCTGATTTACAGCAGGCTGGCTTCCTGGGTGGTTTATTGTAGATAAGGTTTGGTTTGCTGGGCAGGTGGTTGCAGGTTGCAGTCACAATTCTATTATAGATGCTCTGGGCATTGTATATCCAAGGACTTGGACTGTTCTGATGGCATAGCAGGGATCTCCAAGACAGACCTACATCCCCCAAGGCAGTTTCTTCCTTTGGAGAACAGTGCTTGAATCTCCTAGGTCTGTGGCAATGGTCTCTTAGTTATGTGGTTGGATAAGGATCCTGGGAAGTTTCATTAGAAGAAAAGAGTGTGGAAGGTAAAGTTTAGTTGGCCCTGTTCAAACCACTAAAGGAGGAGGAGTTCGAACCATGTTTGGAAAGTCACAGAGGTAGTAAATTCTTTGTTCTGCTAAACATTAGGCAAACTCAAGTGACAATCCTGAGCTCTTGCTTCTTTGAAGTGGGGCTCTCATGGGTTAATAATGTGCTTATGCCAAGGAGACAGTGGAACAAGTCAATATGGACCAGGTTTTCTCCTACTCAGACCCACCTGTCCTTCAAGACCCAGCCTTTTTTTGTGATACTCTTACTTGGGAAGATCTATCACATTTCTCTGGTTTTCTGTAGCACTTTTTGGCATAGCATTATTTTTCCCCAGCTCTTCATCCCCATCAGATCTGGACTGTGAACTCTGAGGGCATTAAATCATTTTAGTTTTGATCTCAATTCCTTTGGAACCCAGGAAAGTCCTTCACATAGCCTGATAACTGCATAAAGGAGTAATGGAAAGAATATTCCTTTTTTTTTAAGTGCTAAGATGAAGGCAGCCTATTGTGTATGAATAATCTAGAACATAATAAATGCATTCCAACCCACATTTGCTAGATACTGTTGCCTGAACTAAGAGGAACAGATTCAGTAGACAGAGATTTAAGAGAACACATGAAAGTATCTTTAGTTTTCTAATGGACCCTGTATTGGAGGCCAAGTTCTATCATTTCTTCCCACTTTGGCAAACATGTTTAAGATATAAATTCACTATTGGCCACTGAATGTCTGCAAAAGCCTCCTCTTTGCCCTTTAAGATTGAAATAAAATGGTCTTGGACCTTCATCCACATGTGCCAGGAAATATGACAACCTTCTCCCAGCTCCTCTGAGAACTCTAAGGGGCTTACATTTCTCTATTTAACCTTGGCTGGAATTCTTTCTCTGTGTAGAGTTCTCCCTTCCATTTCTAAACCTTGTCATCCTACTAGGTACCATCTTGGTTCCTACACTCTCTTGAAATACCATGCACCCAATGGAGTTTGTGTGAATGGCAGTTGTTGACTGAAAGTTTGAGGCAACAAGAGAAGTCATTATAGTATAGCAAACAACTTTAACTTAAACAAGGAGAGTAGAGTTCGTAATGTGTTCCACCATTCCTACCTTCAGTGGAGATGTTGTACATTCTGCCTGCCATGAGGTTTGGGTCCTCTTTCCTCCACTCCTATTGTATTTTTCTTTGTGGCTCCAACCCCCAAGTCTTCTTTTGTGTGTTTTCCTATTGCCACCCTGCCCAAGACTTGGAAGTTTTGCTTGTTTTCCAAGTTAAGTAAAAGAACAATTTCTCCTCATTGCTAATTTCACTTTTAATTCTTATAATTTACTTATCTATATCTATCTATATGTATCTGTTATGCAAATATTTTAAAAAGTAGTTTGACTGATAAGCACATAGGTGTTGACTTTATTAGTCTCAATATACATTCCTATTTGCATGAAACATTTCAAATTAAAAATTAGAAGGAAAACAGATGGAGAAGACTATGGACCCCATAATCAATGCCAAGCATAGAGGAAATAGGTCTGGTGGTATGGAAAGTCTAAGTTACTTATTTAAAAAGATCTAGCTTACTATGTGACAGGCATAATTCTAGCCACTTTGCAAATATCTATTCATTTAATCCTCATTATAATCCTATGGAATTGTTGTTGTTGATGTTCCCATTTTACAGATGAGGAAACAGGAAAGTTAGATATCTTGCCCAAGGCCATGTGTTTGCAAGTAGCAAAGCCAGGATTCACAGCTGTGGCCACCCTTAACCACCATGCCTTCTTGCTTATGACAGGAGTTCCTATGGTCATTGTGGTCCAGTGGGATCTGTGGGCAGTGGTGGCAGGGGGCATTGGAGACTCAGGGGCCTATAATGAGATAGCAAGTATTTAGTGGCTTCTGTGGAGAAGTTTAGAGTGTCAGAAAAGCTCTTCACAAGCTGGTCACATGGTGTCTGTAATCCCAGTGATTCAGGAGGCTAAGGCAGGAGGATCATGAGTTCAAAGTCATCCTCAGCAATAGTGAGGCTCTAAGCAACTCAGTGAGACCCTGTATCTAAATAAAATACAAAATAGGGCTGGGGATGTGGCTCAGTGGTTGAGTGCCCTTGACTTGAATCCCTAGTTATCCCTCCCCACACCAAAAAAAGCTCTTCACAGATAGAAGAGGTGTGGGCTTGGTTTAATGGGGCTTGATGTGGGAGAGGGAAGGGAAGATCTGCTGGGCTGCTAGGGGTTGCCTGCCTATCATCAGTCATGGCTGTGGCAATAGTTATGGATGTTGATAACTTGTTCTGGATGTTAAGTAGGGCTGATGAACCACCAGGAGTTGCATAGCATAGCAACTTCACTAAAAATGCAGAAGATACTTGCAAAGTTCCTCTCTCTTGATTATACCTGGCCCTGGTTCCCCTGAGATACCTGGACTACTGAATAGGCCCAGCACCCTTCAACCTGAGGTACTTGAACTCTTGCCTACAAATAGAGAGTGAGGGGAGTTAATGAGAGCCCATCCACCCAGTTTCTAAGAGAAAACCAGACTTCCACTTCTACTTCTTCTTCTTCTTCTTCTTCCTCCTCCTCCTCCTCCTCCTCCTCCTTCTTTTTCCAGTGCTAGGGTCTTGTGCATGCTAGGCAGGCACTCTAACACTGAGTCCCCAAACTCTTTTATTTTAGAAATTAGTAAACTGAGAAAAAAGACCCATGTAAATCCTATTTAAAAAAAAAATTCTAAGACTTGGGACTGAGGGTGTAGCTCAATGGTATAGAGGATTTGCTTAGTACATGCAAGAAAGACCCTGGTTTGATCCCTAGCACTGCAAGGAAAAAAAACTTTCTAGGACCTGAAGGAATATTGTAACACAGAATAAACAAAGAAAAAATGTTTTTAGAAAAGATTTGTTGCAAGAAACAGAACAAAATTTCAGATAATATCTGCACTTTTTTTTTGTTAGATAAAAGTCAAGAAAATGTGGTTTCCAGGAAAGATAAAAAAAAAAAAGATGAGATAATGGGACAGTAGGCAAAAATAACATGGAACTTCCCAATAGAGCACATAAATAAAAAGGAATACAAAAGAAATTAAAGGGTAAGAATGTTGAAATGACATAGTGGGGGTAGAGTTTCCACAGACTTTAAATATATTTTAGAAGTGGAGATCCCATGGGAAAATCTAGTTTTGTGTTAAGAGAAGGAAGGGAAGAAATATTTCCACTGAAAGCATTTAGTGGAGAGGTTGATGGTATGGAAGGACTTAACATGCAAAATTAATTTGAATGAGCACAGTAGAAAAGTTTGGGAAAGAGATAGAAAACTGAATCAGGACAGGAAAATCCTAAGTAGTTATGAAGATAAAAACACCAGAGGAGAAGAGAAAGATGGCCAGAGAGTCTTCTGTGTTGCACAGTCATTAGAGGGAAGCAGGGTAGGTTGGGCTGGTGCTATAGTTTGGATTTTAAATGTCCTTCAAAGACCCATGTGTTAAAGGCTTAATGATTGTCTTGGGGTGCTACTGGGAAATGGTGGAACTTTTAGGAGTTTGGGCCTAAATGGTTCATTGGGGGTGTACCCTTGAAGAGGCCCTAACCCCTTCTCTCTCTTGTTTGTGTTCCCAGCTGCCATGAGATGAGCAGCCTCCTCTGCCATATGCTCCTACCTTAATATACTGTGCCACCACAGGCCCAAAGCAACAGTGCCAAGCAACGGATAATTCTGGTGGCCAGAAATCTCTGAAACCATGAGTTGAAATAAACTATTCCCTTATAAATTGATTTTCTTAGGCATTGTGTCAAGTGATGGAAGACTGAGTAATGTAGCTGGCAACCAAGGGCAAGACACAAACCAACCAAGGTCCTGGAAGTCCACACTCACCTTTCATTACTTCATGGAGGTACACTTGAAGTGAAGGGCAGCCACTGTTAAGAGACGCCATGAAAACAAAGTAACCCAGAAAGGCTACACACAGGGGGGCAGCCTGCAAAGGCAGGCAAAATTCTTTTCAGGGATTGCCAGAGAAAATGAGTCCAAGATAAAAACAGGCTGAGTTCTTTTAGACCTTCTAGGAAAAGATGAGTCTGGTGTCTCATCCTGTCAATCTCTAGTTAAAAGGAAAAAAAAAAAAAAAAAAAGAAAGTATCAAAGGAATTTGTTAGTTTGTGTCATCAGACAAAGAAAGAGCAGAGATGAAGCTAGCTTTGCCTCAATCTAAAGACCTCAGAGCAGTCTGAGAGTTTTTAGTTTCTCCTTTTTGCATTTCTTTGTGTGTTGGCTCTATTTTATCCTCCTCGTGGAGAAGAATGACGATCTTGGCAACAGGAAATTCACAACCTTCCAGCTTGTACTCAGAGACATAAAGGAGGTGTAGTCCAAATATACTGCAATTAAGTTATGCCCATGCTTGAAACATAACCATAAATTTTTATTGCTTTGAACATAAAGACAAAACTCCTCCGTAAGGGTCTATGTATTTGGCCCCTCCTCTCTCTGCAAGCTCATCTCCCCTGGAGCGCTGCCGGTAGCTCTGTGTTCCAGGCCTGCAGGCATTTTTGGTTCTTCACATGCATCAGGTTTCCATTGTCAGAGGGGCTGAACACATTCTGTCCCCTCTGCCTTCTGTACTCTTCCTTCCCTGTGTTGACTTAATGCTTCCTCTTCCTCCAGATGTAAGTTTACTCATTCATCTATATTTTTAAATATATATTTTTTAGTTGTAGTTGGACACAATACTTTTATTTTATTTATTTATTTTTATGTGGTGCTGAGGATCAAACCCAGTGCCTCGCACATGCTAGGCAGTGCTCTACCGCTGAGCCACAACCCCAGCCCCTATTCATGGCATCTTCAAGGAACAGTTCTTTCCTTCTCTTTCTCCTCCTCCTCCTCTTCCTCCTTCTTTTTTCATAGTTTAGGAATTTAATTTCTTTCTTTGCTTCTTGAATTAGCAAATCCTCACTACTTCTATGCTTCTTCAACTGCAGGTGTGCATACACAGCATCCTGTGCAGATTCTGATTCAGGAGGCTTGGGGGAAATGAAGATTCTCTGCTTCCAACAAGCTCCCAGGTGAAGTCCATGCTGCTGATCCATGAGCCATGCATATTGTTTGGGGAGGTGATGACCTCCCCAAAAGATATGTTGAAGTCCCAACAGCCTCCAGTATCTCAGAACATGACTTATTTGGGAATAGATTCTGTTCAAAAATAATCAAGTTAAATCCAGATTACTAGATTGGGCCCTAATTCAATGGGACTGGGATCCTTTATTACAAAAAGAGAAAACTTGGACATGAAAGCAGACACGGACAGAGAGAAGATGATATGAAGAGACACAGGGGGAATATAGCTATCTACAAGAGTCTACCTGAAGTTAGGAGAGAGGCCTGGGACAAATCCTCCCTGATGACTCTGGAGGGAGCCTGGCCCATGGCCCTGCTGACGCTTTGATTTCAGACTTCTGACTTATAGAACTATGGGATTGTCTATTTCTGTTGTTTTTCATACTTTGTTACAATAGCCCTAGGGAACTAGCATGCATGAACTAACACTCAGATTCACTAAAAGTTGAAGAGATCAAAAATAAAACAAGGCTGGGCACGGTGGCACATGCCTGTAATCCCAATGCCTTGGGAAGCTGAGACAGGAGGATCTCGAGTTCAAAGCCAGCCTCAACAATGTCGAGGCACTGAGCAACTCAGAATGACCCTGTCTCTAAATAAAATACAAAATACTGCTGGGGATGTGGCTCAGTGGTGGAGTTCCTCTGAGTTCAACCCCTGGTACCCCCCTACCCCCCAAACAAACAAACAAAAAACCAAATCACTGTGCAAGTTGTTACTTTGGATTAGGTAGAGGGGAGTGAAGAGACAGAAGGGGTATGGAGGTAGAAAGGATAGAATGACATTATTAACCTGTGTACATATATAACTAATAGACCTGTGTGATTCTACATCATGTTCAACCAGAAGAATGAGAAGTTTTACTCCATTTATGTATGATGTGTCAATGTGCATTCTATTCTCATATATAACTAATTAGAACAAATAAAAAAAAGAATGATTCTGTAGGAATGTTTTCTTTTCTTTTTTTTTTCTTTTTTTGGTACCAGAGATTGAACCCAGGGACACTTAACCACTGAGCCACATCCCCAGAACTATTTTGTATTTTATTTAGAGACAGGGTCTCACTGAGTTATTTAGTGCCTTTCTTTTGCTGAGTCTGGCTTTGAACTTGTGATTAAGCTGTTGGGATTACAGGCATGAACCACTGCACCTGGAGGAATGCTTTATTTTTGACATGGAAAGATGTATGTTATACTTGATCGAGTGAAAAAAATCAAGAAACAAAACAGTCTGCACTTATGATATTATTTTTCATAAGAAATAAATGTGTTTTATATCTGCATAGAAGAAAAGTGTGAAGAGTTACTCTGTAACATGTTCAGGGTCATTGTATATGGGTCACAGGATTAGAAATGATTACAATTTTTTCTTTTCTTTTTTTGGTACCAGGGACTGAACCCGGGGTGCTTAACCACTGGGCCACATTCCCAGCCCCCCTCCTTTTAAAAAAATATTTTATTTAGATACAGGGTCTTGCTGAGTTGCTTAGGGCTTGCTAAGTTGCTGAGGCTGAACTTGAACTCGCGGATCCTTCTGTCTCAGCCTCCTGAGCCATCAGATTATAGGTGTGCACCACTAACCAGCTTATAATTTTTTTTCTTAATATTTAGGTGGGGTTTCTAAATGATTCTATGTTGGTTAAATAAAAATTATCTTAAGGCTGGGGGTATGGCTCAATGGTAGAGTGCTTCTCTAGTGTGTGTGAGGCCCTGGGTTCAATCTATAACACCATAAAAACAAAGCAAAACAAAGAAAAACAAAGCAAAAAGCAAAAATAACAACAGCAACAACAACAACACCCATCTCAATTTAGAACATTCCATCTAATTCACGAGCAAGAGAGTGAGGATTGATTAGTTCATGTAAAACAAAAGCTCACTCATTAACACTCTTAAATTATTATTATTTTTGCTAAGTATCAAGTGCTTTATCCACAAATACTTAAGGCCATGTCCCTACCCAGATATACCAGCTGGACCAAAGGACAGCATGCAAGAGGCTGGCTACACGGTAGGGAGCGGGCACTGTGAATTCTGGTTTTCTTCCAGACAGGCTGGTCCATCTGTAATCATAGCTCTGCCCAGATTGCCTTAATGACAGGCTTGCCTCACCTGGTTTCCTGAGCAGATGCATTCCTTCCCTCTTGGATCACAGAATGCTATTCTGACTATCGGGTGTGGGCCTATCCCAGCTCAGTGTCTGCTTGCCAAGGACCTGCCCTGCATCACCATATCCTTGGTACTGACAAAGTGATTGTTACAACTATTTTTTTTTTCTTCTCACCTCCTTCAGCTTGAAGAAAACACGCTCCTACTAACTTCTGCTGCCCTGCCCATTGTAAATCACTTTAAAGTTGAACGGGGTTATCTTTCCTTTGTCTGGAGCTTTGGAAAAGCAGGTGAGCTGGTATATGGCAGGAGCGCTGGAGTTCAGACTGCATAGAGATGGGGGCAGCTGGGGCTTTGGCTGTTCTGATGGGCTATCTGGGGTACACCAAGTAGTTTTTAAAGTAGAAGAGGCATTCTGGCAATTTGTGTGCTGTAATTGGTCTTGAGAATCCACTGTCAACCTCACTAGTACCCGTGCAAGCACGCATACACACACACACACACAGATTTGAAAATATGTTAAAAAGTATAAAGTGCTGTAGAATTGTTCAATATTTTATTATTAGAGATGCTCTTGGATGACTGTTTCTGAGCACATCAGTGAAGTGGAGATGGGGAAAGATTAAAGACAGATAGTGGAGTAGCTTATCTTCTTAAGGAGAAATCTATGCCCAGAACTTAAGCCTCTCAATGGGGGCTTACAAACAACGTATCTTTGTTCCTTAAAGACCATTGACATGCTGGGGAGGGAAGTGACATTTCTGCAGCACAAGGCCACGTGCCAGGTACCCTAACAGCCACTCTGGTTCATTCCCAAAGAACATGTTCAAAGACTTCAGATTACCTGTTTCATTTCTCCAAAATATTGCCTTGCAGGATTTTTCTGAGGAATAAATGAAATAATCACGTGATTAGGACTAGCATGCATTTGGTAGTCAATAAATGCTAGTTCATTCACTCACTATTGATTGAGAGCTTCTTTTGTGGCAGCTGCTGTGCTATAATCGCTGCTAGTGACAATGCTGCCCTCATGAAATACTCGTGTATCAGACAGGCCATGACTATAGACATTTCTATGTGCCTTGATTCAGTCAGACCTCATGATCGCTGTAAGGGGTAGGTGCTTTCATTATATCCCCATTTTCAGATAAGAGACTTGAAATACAGATTGTTGGTGTGACTTGCCTAAGATTATACAGCTCATAAGTGGCAGAGCTAGTGTTTGAATCCAAGACATTCAGGGTCCTAGAAAGAGTCTGTATTTTCAACTATACTGCTGTATTTCCCCTCAGCTAATATAGCTACTCCTATTTCACAGGTGAGGAAAGTCAGGGCAGTGCAGTGTTCAGAGAAAATAAGTAACTTGCCCAAGATCCCACAGCTAGAAAGAAAGTCTGACTACAAACTGTCTTGTACCTGTAAAGTGTTCTGCCCTGTAGACATTGTGTGATGAACTAATCAATTTATAAACACTTTAAAAAACTGATCTCAGCTATATGTGTCCCTGTAGAGCCAGAGGAACCCACAGTGGACAGTGCCCCGATGAAGGGCCAGACAGTGGATCACACTGAATGCCTGGGCCTTAATTGAATTAATTAATTAATTAATTATCCTTTCCCCCACCCAAAGACATTGAAAGAACACTCTTCCAGCGGGAGCCCTAACTAAGAAGGACTATTTTATACCTGGGCCAGCCTATTTTCAGCTTTAATCCTTACACAGAAGGAGCTGTTCTTTCTTAACTATGATTGGGCTACACAGTTCTTTTTAAAAGAGTACCTTTTGAAGCTCCCCAAATTTAAACAGACCTGTTAAACATCAATTTAAACATGGGGTTCCCATTCTATTTATAGTGTTAAGTCTCATACTGATAAAGAGATTGAATTCCACATGCCACAAAAGCCACACATTTAGGATTGCCAGATTTAACAATTACATATACAGGGCACTAGACAAACTTGAATTTAAATAAACAATGAGTAATTTTTTTAGTATATGTATCATGTAAATAAAATTTGATCTTATCTGAACTTCAAATTTCACTGCACATTTCCTATTTTATCTGACCCACTCTACAAGTACTTATTAACAGCTCTCTATGTACATGGAGAGAGCTTTAATAGTAATTATGGCTTCTCTACAGCATATCCTATACTTAATCTGCCAGTTAATCTCCAGAGGAACTCTTGGCCCTCAAGATTTACACATGGCACACAGTTTGGTCTGCAAAGGAAGGTCACAGAACCTTTGCAGCCAGCTTTCTTGGAGACTAGATTTGACTCTCATCCTAGAGCATCCTGATCAGACAGCTCCACCCTGAACTTGGAACTGGTTCTTGGGTGTTCTCCCTGCTATGGGACTTGTGGACCCTGCTCATTTCCACCTCCAGTTTTCCTGTTCTCTTGTTTGACCCCCACCAAACCCAGTGTGTTCAGACCCTGTCAAAGATGAAACTCAAGCTGCCTGAACACAGTGTGTCCAAGGGAGAATCCAAGTGATGTTAGTGGGAAATTTAGGCTATGAAAAAAAAAAAGCACTTTTGAGGGTGGACCTGAAGGGAAGGTAATAGATATAGTCAGCAAATATAGCAAATAGAATAATCCAGAAAAGTCAGAAGCTAAGAGGATCTGGAGCTGGTAGTCTCTGAGAACATTGAAGGGTCAAGGTGAGAGGCCAGGACTAAGGCAGTGGATGATGGGAAGGTGCTGGGGGTACCCTGTGGTGACATAGGGTGGTTCAGAGGCAGGTAGGGACGAGGTAGGGTCTGTGTTCAAGTATGATGATTAGTTTTATGTGTTAACTTGACTGGGCAATGGTGCCCAATTGTTTGGTCACACACTAGTTTAGAGGTTGCTATGAGGCATTCTTTTTTTACACGAATTTAATATTTAATCAGAAGTAAGAGTAAAGCAGATTACTCTCTGCTGGGTTGCTCTTGACTAAAACACTCAGGGGTTACTCCAGGGAAACTGGGCTAACTGGGCTGCATGAAATAACCACACAAGAGACAAAAATACCTTTTTCTTTGGGGGTGCTGTGACGGCTCCTCTGACCTTAAGGGTGGGTGAGGGGGAGGAGAGAGAGAGAGAGAGAGAGCGCCTGCACATGCTGACCCCTTTTATTGAGGAGAAGCTATTCAAATAAGGCAAGGGGTCAGGTTTCAGGGGGCTGAGTCTAGCTTCATGATGTCCACTGTCAGCAGGTAGACTGACATCTGGGTAGGCCATACCCAAGGGCACAGAAAGATAAGGGGACACACAAAGGGTGTTTCCATGGAACATTCTATCCCAAACAGGGCAAGGGGTAATATTACAAAGGAACAAGTGAGCATAGCTTCACCCATGAATATGCAGGGAAGCACACCCATGCACAAAGACACAATTATTCAAACCCTAGAAAAGTGGGGCAGTCTAGCAGCATGGCTGCCGCCTGACGCCTCATCACTTAGCAGGGGAGTTAACTCAGTCACGTGAAAGGTTGGTCTCCCACAACTCTCCATATGTGTATAGGCCTCATACAATCAATTCTCTCTCTCTCTCTCTCTAATTTTGTTTTTGTTTTGGTACTAGGGGTTGAACCTAGGAGCACTTTACCACTGAGCTACATTCCTAGACTTTTTACTTTTTATTTTGATACAGGGACTCACTAAGTTGTTTAGGGTCTTGCTATGTTGCTGAGGCTGGCTTTGAACTTGCAATCTTCCTGCCTCAGTCTCAGAAATCACTGGTATTACAGGCATGCACCACTACATCTGGCTCACCCAAACAATTTTAAAGGCCTTCAAGGACTGAAGTTTCCTGGGGAGGAAGGAATTCTGTCTCCAGAGTTATCTTTGGATTCAAGGCTGCAGTATTGGCTCCTGCTGGAATTTCCAGCTGCTGGCCTGCTTCATAGATTCCTAGACTTACCAGCCCTCACAAATACAGGAGCCAGTTCATCTCTGTCATTTTCTCCACCCTGGAGTTCTGTTTCTCTGGAGAACACTGACAAATACTAGCATATGCTCTGAAACATTTCTGAAGGGGATGGAGGTGTCTGTGAGCACTACCCTGGTCCCCTGCCTTCCCACCTGCAGCACAGCTTGGCCACTCAATTCATGGCAAAAGGATCATGTGATCTTTTCCTGGTGGTCAGCCCAGGGCTACATGATACTATAAAAGCACTGGACCAGGGGCTTAAATTGGTTGCTTCCTGGTCGCCTGGCCTTGGTGCTCTGGCCAGGATTGTGAGTAGGCAGCTGGTAGTCCCTACCTGGAGGGGCTGTGCACATGGGGTAGTTCTGAAGAGGACCACTCTGCATCCCCCATGTGCTGAGATAAAAATGTTACTTGAATTAGACTACTTGTTATTTATTTATTTATTTATTTAACTTCTAAATCAGTACTTGTGGTGCTTTTGTGGTTTATGGAAAACAGCTAAGGCGGAATCAGGTGCCAGTTCTTGTTTCAGCTCTCAGACTGGAAACAATTGTCCTTTTTGCAGTCTACTTAATGCAACTTTGATTTGCATTTTTGTCCTTTTTATTGAGGATTTCATTGGTAAAATGGCACAGTGCTGAAGTGCTAGTTACTACCCCTTATGGAGAAAGTACAGATCACGTAAGTTGGAGTTAAAGTGCTGGTGAATCAATAATATGTATTGAATAAGATGCCTCTAAACAGAAGTACACATAAATGGGGATACGTATTGATCACTTGATGAAAATGTGACCAGAGGCTCAGGGGACCCTAACCTGTATTTCTCCTAGGAGCTGCAGTTCAGTTTTTGGAATTCGGTATTCCAGCCAACTTTACAGAACATGACTCCTGAGAAAAATGAGTAAAGGTAAGATTCTGGACTCATGTTTTCTAGTTATGATTGCCTTTGTTCCCAGTGTTCCTTACATCCAGGTATCTATATGCAGCCCCTCAGACATTTGCTTTGCTCTTAGGGAGACAGAGTGTGGTAGAGAGGCTGCAGCGTCTCACCCCCAGTAATTCTCTCTTCTTTACCTCAGGGAATAGAAGACTGGGTCCCATTAAGTCTCCTCTTCATCCTGCATTTCATCAGGGCAAATGGCAGTTGGAGAAGATTGTTCCAGGTAGGTGCACACTTTTCTAGTGGACATCAAAAAGCCTTCTCTGCCCTGTTGCTGTGATGTAACTCTTTTTTTTCTGATCCAGCAATGCTTCCTTGACTACTGATTGACCTGCAAGCTTTCCTGTTATCCTTTCACACCAGCTTCTTGCTCTTTTGTGTGTGATGTCTCAGTCTCTTAATGGTCCTTCCAGTGGAGGATGGGTCTTTCTGCTGAAGAACACTGATTTGGAGTTCTCATTTGGTCCAGCTCCATCTGGATATTGTGTGTGGCCAGGCCCTGGTGGCACCATCTGTGGGAGAAATTCCTTTCTTCTCAGGCTGACTTGACCCCACGAACTGAGAGGTCCCCACGCAGTCCTGGCTGTTACCCACCAGCACCTGGGAAAATGTGCCATATAGCCCAAGTTGGGGAGCCCAGTGACCCTGCTTGGTTCAGGGTAGGTTGAAAAATGTCAGAATTTAAATCTGTATTGCCATCTGGCAAATAAAGGATTCTTTCTTCTGGTGATTCTTATTCCTGCCTGACTTGGTGCTCCTTTTTTAAAACAAATATTTATAATAATGCCCTCTTTACTTTCTTGAAATGAAGTCATGAATAATATAACTTATGTGTACACACATAATTAAAAAATCAATATCATGGCCCACCATATAAAATTAAATGAAAAGAATTGATAATAAAATAGTATTGTTGATGTTCACTGAAAAAAGACAACCAGAATCATCCTGGCAGTAAAAAATGTGAGGTTACTTAGCTTGCTGCAGCTGGGGAGAACACACCCCAGATGAGGCATAAAAAGAGAGAGGTGAGAGAGGCCTCTTATAAGCCTTGGGCTTAAGGTAAGTGGTTCTAAGGAGAGATTGAGAAAGGAGGGGCTGGGCCAGGATGGGAGATTGTCAAGAAACCCGGGTATGTGGGGATTGACTCTCTGAACAATCTTTATCTAGGCAGATTCTAGTGAAGTTCTGGGGAGGATTAAAGTTCAATTAGAGTGGCAGTTGGTAAGGAAGTAATCACTCTTATTAGTCATAAAAGGGGTACACTTAGTCATTTTTGTGGTTGTAGAGTAGCCTTGCCTTCAAATTTGGTCACAATATGGCCTTGTCTCAGAATTGTTTATGGAGTTAAGAGCATCATAATCTGGCTGCCACAGTAAATGTCTTTCATTATCTTGGTATATATTTCAGGTCTATCTGTCTGTCTCTCTCCTTCAATTGAAACTGGGGCCTCATGCATGTATTCCACCACAGATACACTCTACATCCTTGACACATCAGATATATTTCTCAGCATATATTCCAGTGCTTAGGCATAACTAATTAGAACACACGAGGAAATAGGTGCTTCTACCCATGTGAACAAACACATGAATGCAATAGCTACAAATGCTGCACCTCCTCTCAACTGTATCGGGGGACTCAAATATAAAAAGAGGGATTGCCACAGTGATGATGTTTTCCAAAATGGTGGACAACTTTGAGCAAATTTCTGGAAACACAAAACATAAGTTTCTTTTGGTTTATTCTGTAGTTATATATCTGGGAAATTTGGATTACATTCTAACAGTTCCAAGTTAACTTTTATTTATACATATGATAGAATTTGGTTCAAATTTGACTCAAATACTTGGAAGTCAGCTTTTTCATGTATGTAAATGTCCAATTTGATGTTCAAACCTCATTCAGGATTCATAACAATTCTTCATTGTAGGGCACTGGTGTATGCCCAGTACCTTTGGCTCTCAACCGTCAAATGCCAGTAATGCACCCAATGATTTTAACAATCAAAACAGTATCAAGGGGGCTGGGGATATGGCTCACTTGGTAGAGTGCTTGCCTCTCATGTGTAACGCCCTGGGTTCAATCCTCAGCACCACACACACACACACACACACACACACACACACAAAACAAACAAACAAACAACCAGTACCAGGAAGATGATAACACCATCAGCACCACAATGGTGTGACAGACCCACTGAGAATCATGTCATTTATCTATTTAGTGAGGCCCCACAGAGGTGAAGTTTACTGTGTGGCAGGCATAGTTCATTGGGCTTTCCCAGATTTTGGTAAATGTCCCTTAAAGCTATTCAAATTACACTGTTAGGATTCCATTTTTCATAGACAATCTGATGGTTAATTCAGTTTTTTGAGTACTTTGGTTTGGGAAAGGGGATGTCAGAATTCAACTGTTGAATCTCAAGCAATCCTAACTAGGCTTGACCTAAGACATCAATTGGCTTTCCTTTTCCCCCCACTCTCTCTTCTTGAAAATTTCAATAGACACAATTTGCAAACTTAAAGGATTTGGTGGAAGGGGCCATTAAATAATTTTTAGAATTTGTTTTTAATTACATAAATAATAGAAATATGCATATTTTAAAAGGTGCAAATATAGGGCACAATGTCTTGCTCAACCTCACCCAGTTATCTGTGTGTTTACAGAGAATCTGCTATTTTTAGCCTGGTGTTTATTATGCTGTATACTTTTAATGATGGATTTATATGCAAATGACTTTATAAAGACATGGAGTGTTATGGTTTTTCATTTATCCAAATGTGATTATACTGTATGCAATCTTTCATACTTTGTGTTTGTCACTTGGCCATCTTTCCATACTAGATGGGATGTAGGTCTTCCTCGATTAAACGACAACAAAAACAAAATGTTACTTTCCCTTTGACTTTATTTAAGATATCTTTGGGTACTTGAAATGTTTTCTTTTAAAGTGGCCATACTTATTATTTCCTTTCTGTGGTAGGCTGAATGTGTGTATACATCACAATTCCTATGTTAAGCCTCACTCCCAATATGGTAGTCTTTGGAGGTATGACCTCTGTGAGGTGATTAGTTTGTAAGATTAGTGTCTTTATAAGAAACCATAGAGAGTTGTTGTTCTTTTCACCAGGTGAAGTTACAGGGAGAAGACTGGTGTCTCTGAACCAGAAAGTGAGCCCTTATCAGACACCAAGTCTGCTAGCACCTTGACCTTGGATTTCCTAGGTTCCAGAACCGAGAGAAATAAATTTCTGTGTGTGAGCAGTTCAAACAAACTAAGACACTGCCATTATGACTTGTTTATTTGTGTTTGGATTGAGAGGATCTTCCTCTCCTTAAGGACATAAACACATTTTCACTTTCTTTCTTTCTTTTTTTTGGAGAAAAAAGAAAAAGAAGTTTTATTGATTTGCTAGCAAAGGAGAAACCCAGGGGACTCCAGTCCCAGAGGCTTGATTCTCCCCATCAGGGAGAACAGGGAATTTTTTAAAAGAGGTGACCCAAAGAAATCCTGCTTGCCCTGAGAGTTACATACTTTCTTTTAATACTAATATAGTTTAAAAAATGTATTCCTTAGGGGGTATCATGTCAGGTAGGAATGTAGCTTTACTTTCTTTTTCAAATAGCCTAACATCATTTCTTTCTTACCATTTTGAGATGTTCCTTGATCATATACTAAATTTCCATATGTACCTTATTCTGTTCTTTCATATAACGAAGACCACTAATCCCATACAGTTTTATAAAATGATTTGATAGTTAAGAGAAAAAGTCTGCCTACATTGTTGCTCTCTTTATTATTTATTTATTCTAAATTGTTATACACAATGGCAGAATACAATTCATTTCATATTACACATATAGAGCACAATTTTTCAAGTCACTGATTGTACACAAAGTGTTTTCACACCATTCATGTCTTCATACATGTATTTAGGGTAATGATGTCTAACTCATTCTACCATCATTCCTACCCCTTTCCCCCCTCCCTTCCCCTCCCCCCTTTGCCCTATCTAAAGTTCCTCCATTCCACCTATGCTCCCCCTCCATTGCCATGATGAGTCAGCATCCTCACATCAAAGAAAACATTCGGCCTTTAGTTTTTTGGGATTGGCTTACTTCACTTAGCATTATATTCTCCAACTCCATCTATTTACCTGCAAATCCCATAATTTTATTCTCTTTTAATGCTGAGTAATGTTCCATTGTGTATATATACCAAAGTTTCCCTATCGATTCATCTACTGAAGGGCACCTGTGTTGGTTCCACAGTTTAGCTTTTGCGAATTGTGCTGCTATAAACATTGATGTGCCTGTCTCCCTGTAGTATGCTGTTTTTAAGTCCTTTGGATATAGACTGAGGAGAGAGATAGCTGGGCCAAATGGTGACCGTTCCATTACAAGTTTTCCAAGGAATCTCCATACTGCTTTCCAGATTGGCTGCACCAATTTGCAGTCCTACCAGCAATGTATGAGTGTGCCTTTTCCCCACATCCTCGCCAATACTTATTGTTGTTCATATTCTTGATAGTTGCCATTCTGACTGGAATGAGATGAAATCTTAGAATAGTTTTGATTTGCATTTCTCTAATTGCTAGAGATGTTGAACATTTTTTCATGTTTGTTGATTGATTGTATATCTTCTTCTGAGAAGTGTCTGTTCAGTTCCTTGGCCCATTTATTGATTGGGTTATTTGTTTTTTTGGTGTTAAGGTTTTGAGTGCTTTATATATCCTAGAGATTAGTGTTCTATCTGATGTGCTTGTGGTAAAGATTTGCTCCCATTCTGTAGGCTCTCTATTTATCTCACTGGTTGTTTCTTTTGCTTAGAAAAAGCTTTTTAGTTTTAATCCATCCCATTTATTGATTCTTGGTTTTAATTCTTGTGCTATAGGAGTCTTATTAAGGAAGTTGGGGACTAATCTGAAGTGATGAAGATTTAGGTCTATTTTTTCTTCCATTAGGTGCAAGGTCTCTGGTTTAATTCCTAGGTCCTTGATCCACTTTGAGTTGAGTTTTGTGCATGGTGAGAGATAGAGGTTTAACTTCATTTTATTACATGTGGATTCCCAGTACCATTTGTTAAAGAGGCTATCTTTTCTCCAATGTACGTTTTTGGTGCCTTTGTCTAATATAAGATAACTGTAGTTATGTGGGTTAGTCTCCGTGTCCTCTATTCTGTACCATGGTCTACAGGTCTATTTTGGTGCCAATACCATGCTATTTTTGTTACTATTGCTGTGTAATATAGTTTAAGGTCTTCTTGCTAAGGATTGCTTTGGATATTCTGGGTCTCTTATTTTTCCAGATGAATTTCATGCTTGCTTTTTCTATTTCTATGGGGAATGTCATTGGGATTTTGAATGGGATTGTATTGAATCTATATAGTTCTTTTGGTAGTATGGTCATTTTGACAATTTTAATTCGGTCTATTCAAGAACAAGGTAGATCTTTCTATCTTCTAAAGTCTTCTTTAATTTCTTTCTTCAGTGTGCTGTAGTTTTCATTGTAGAGATCTTTCACCTCTTTCATTAAGTTTATTCCCACGAATTTTATTTATTTTATTTTTTGAGGCTATTGTAAATAGTTTCTCTTTCAGAGGATTTGTCACTGATGTACAGAAATGCCTTTGATTTATAGGTGTTGATTTTAAATCCAGCTACTTTGCTGAATTCATTTATTAGTTCTAGGAGATTTCTTGTGGAATGTTTTGGGTCTTCTATATAGAATCATATTATCTGCAAATAGTGATAATTTGAGTTCTTCTTTTCCTATCTGTATCCCTTTAATTTCTTTCATCTGTCTGATTGCTCTGGCTAGAGTTTCAAGAACTATGTTAAATAGAAGTGGTGAAAGAGAGCATCCCTGTCTTGTTCCAGTTTTTAGAGAGAATAATTTCAATTTTTCTCCATTTAGAATTATGTTGGCCTTGGGCTTAGCATAGATAGCCTTTACAATGTTGAGATTTGTTCCTGATATCTCTAGTTTTTCTAGTGTTTTAAACATGAAGGGATGCTGTATTTTATCAAATGCTTTCTCTGCATTTATTGAGATGATCATATGATTTTTACCTTTGAATCTATTGATGTGATGAATTACATTTATTAATTTCCATATGTTGAACCAACCTTGCATCCCTGGGATGAACCCTACTTGATTATGGTGCACTATCTTTTTGATATGTTTTTTTTATTCGATTTGCCAGAATTTTATTGAGAATTTTTGTATCTATGTTTTTTAGAGATATTGGTTTGAAGTTTTTTTTCTTTGATGTGTCTTTGTCTGGTTTTGGAATCAGGGTGATATTTGCTTCATAGAATGTGTTTGGAAGTGTTCCTTCTTTTTCTATTTTATGAAATAGTCTGAGAACTATTAGTTCTTCTTTAAAGGTCTTGTAGAACTCTGCTGTGCATCCATCCAGTCCTGGGCTTTTCTTGATTGGGAGACTTCTGATGGCATCTTCTATTTCCTTGCTTGAAATTGATCTGTTTAAATTGTGTATATCATCCTGATTTAGTTTGGGCATATCATAGGACTCTAGAAATTTGTGGATGCCTCAGATATTTTCTATTTTATTGGAGTACAAATTTTCAAAATAACTTCTAATTATCTTTTGTATTTCTGTAGTGTACTTCATAGTATTTCCTTTTTCATCATGGATATTAGTAATTTTAGTTTTTTCTCTCCTTCTGTTCATTAGCATGGCTGATGGTTTATCGATTTTATTTATGTTTTCAAAGAACCAACTTTTTGTTTTTTTAATTTTTTCAATTGTTTCTTTTGTTTCAATTTTATTGATTTCAGTTCTGATTTTAATTATTTCCTTTTACTGCTTTTGGGATTGATTTGTTCTTCTTTTTCTAGGACTTTGAGATGTAATGTTAGGTTATTTATTTGTTGACTTTTTCTTCCTTTAAGGAATGTACTCCATGCAATGAATTTTCCTCTTAGAACTTCCTTCATAGTGTTGCAGAGATTTTGATATATTGTATCAGTGTTCTCATTCACCTCTAAGAGATTTTAAATCTCCTCCTTGATATCTTTTGCAACCCATTGTTCATTCAGTAACAAATTATTTAGTCTCCAGGTGTTGGAATAGCTTCTATTTTTAAATTTTATTATTGATTTCTAATTTCATGCCATGTGGTCTGATAGAATGCTTTTTTGTATTTGTTGAGAGTTGCTTTGTGGCATAATATACAGTTTATTTTAGAAAAGGTTCTATGTGCTGCGGAGAAGAAAATGTATTCACTTATTGATGAATAATATACTCTATATATGTCAGTTAAGTCTACGTTATTGATTGTATTATTGAGTTCTATAGTTTCTTTGTTTAGCTTTTGTTTGGAAGATCTATCCAGTGGTGAAAGAGGTGTGTTAAAGTCACCCAGAATTATTGTATTGTAGTCTATTTGACTCTTGAACTTGAGAAGAATTTAATTGATGAATGTAGATACTCCATTGTTTGGGGCATATGTATTTATAATTGTTATGTCTTGTTGATGTATGCAGTATATGAAATGTCCATCTTTATCCCTTTTGATTAACTTTGGCTTGAATTCTACTTTATTTGATATGAGGATGGAAACTCCTGCTTGTTTATGTAGAACATGCAAATGGTATATTTTATCTCAACCTTTCACCTTCAGTCTGGGGATGTCTTTTCCTATGAGATGAGTCTCTTGAAGGCAGCATATTGTTGGGTCTTTTAAAAAAAAATCCTGTCTACCAGTCTATGTCTTTTGATTGGTGAGTTTAGGCCATTAACATTTAGGGTTATTATTGAGACATGGTTTGTATTATCGGTCATTTTTGCTTATTTTTGGTATTTAGCTTGATTTTGTTTCTCCTTTTGTTGGATGTTCCTTTATTGTAGTTCTTTCCTTTGCAGATTTTCATTTCTTGCTCATGAAATATTTCGCCAAGAATGTTCTGTAGTGCAGGCTTTCTTGCTGTAAATTCTTTTAGCTTTTGTTTATCATGGAAGGTTTTTATTTCATTGTCAAATTTGAAGCTTAATTTTGCTGGATATAAGATTCTTGGTTGGCATCTATTATCTTTTAGAGCTTGGTATATATTGTTCCAGGATCTTCTGGCTTTGAGAGTCTGGGTTGAAAAATATGCTGAGGTCTGAATTGGTCTTCCCTTATAGATAATCTGATTTTTCTCTCTTGCGGCCTTTAAAATTCTATCCTTATTCTGTATGCTAGGCATTTTCATTATAATGTGTCTTGGTATAGATGTGTTGTAATTTTATACATTTAATGTCCTATAGGCCTCTTGTATTTGATTTTCCAGTTCATTCTTCATGCTTGGTAAGTTTTCTGATATTTCATTGAAGAGATTGTGCATTCCTTTGGTTTGAATCTCTGAATCTTCCTCTATCCCAATAAATCTTAAATTTGGTCTTTTGATGATATCCCATAATTGTTGAATAATCTGTTCATGGTTTCTTACCATCTTTACTGTGAGGCCTACATTATTTTCAAGATTTTATATTTTTTCTTCATTGCCTGAGGTCCTGTCTTCTGAATGTCTTGTCTGTTGGTGATGCTATCTATTGAATTTTTAAATTGGCTTATTGTTTCTTTCATTTCAAGGATTTCTGTTTGTTTGTTTGTTTTCAGTGTCTATTTCTTTCTTGACATAATCTCTTGCAACCTGTATTTGCTCTCTTATCTCTTTGTTGGTGTGACTGATGGACACCTATACTTGTTCTCTTATCTCTTTGTTGGAGCAATCAATTTTTGCCTGTATCTGCTCACTTAGGTCGTTCTTTTTAAAAAATATTTTGTTTTTTAGTTGGACACAATACCTTTATTTTAATGTGGTGCTGAGGATCGAACCCAGGGCCTCCCACATGCTAGACGAGTGCTCTACTGCTGAGCCACAACTCCAGCCCTAGATCGTTCTTTAATTCCCAAATCATTTTAGTTATGTATATTCTGAACTCCTTCTCTGACATTTCACCTACTTCACTACCTATGGATTCTATTGTTTTAGTATCTTGGTTTGTTTGGGGCACTTTCCTCCCTTGTTTTTTCATGATGTCTATGTGTCTTCCTCTCTTGCAGTGTAGATCCTAGGTATTACAGCTTTTGCCCTATTGTCTTATAGTGTCCTTATAGGTTACCAGTACCTCACTTTTAAGGGAGAGATCAATATTACAGCACCAATTACAGTAACCAATGTGCAGCCATATATCAGTTAGCTTCTATTTTTACATTTACAGTTTTGTCACTCTAATCAGAAATGATGAGTTCGGTTATCTTCTACCATATAGTCAAAAGGTTTGCATAATGGCTTACAGTTTCTAATGGTAGAAGGGGGGAAAGAGGGTTGGCTGAGATGTTTATGAGGTAGGATGTGAGAATATGGAGATATTAGATTATATGACTAGTGAGAGGGTAATCATAAGAAGTTGGCTCTTAGTAGGAGAAACAAGAGAGGCAACCCCATGCAAGACTCCTTATTACCTCAGCGATGGGATAACTGTTAGCACCCCTAGTAGAGAAACCTCTGGTGCAGCCAGACCCACAGGGACTTTGATGACTTCTTACCAGGTCCTTAATGTTGTCCCTTGATAGAAGCAGGGATATCCCAGTTTCGTGGCCGTGGCAGCTTCAAGCCTATATGTATCCTGATTTTGGGGCTGTGGAGCCACGCTTTGGTGAATAAGGAATTCCAGAGCGAGGTGGTTCCCTGAGCATGTGCAGGGTGGGCCTCTGTCTGGATCTCCAGGCCTCCGTGTGGTGGGGTGGGTGGGCGGGGTTGTTGCTCACTTTAAAAAATTGCATGACTAGGGGCTGGGGATGTGGCTCAAGCGGTAGCGCGCTCGCCTGGCATGTGTGCGGCCTGGGTTCGATTCTCACTCAGCACCACATACAAACAAAGAAGTTGTGTCCGCTAAAAAAAAAAAAATGTTAAAAAAAAATTGCATGACTATTGTACATTTCTTTTCTGGATGGTTTTAAAATCAGATTAAGAAATTTCATAAAATTTTTTTTATTTTGATTGGGATTACATTGAATTATGGATAATAATGTAAGAATAATTAAATTTTTAATAACATTGAATATTTCCTATATTAATTTCCTATTGCTGCTATAACAAATTACCTCAAACTTAGTGGCTTAAAACAATACAGATTTTGTTCTTACAGTTTTGGAGGCCAGATCCTGGCATGGGTCTCACTGGGCCAAAGTCAAAGTATTGAAAGGGCTTTGGTCATTTTGAAGGGTCTAGGGGAGAATCTGGGATTGATGTATAAGGAATCTATAGATTTCCATTTATTGATTTTGTGTCAGGTTATCTTAGTGAACTCTTTTTATTTATATTTTCTGGTAGTTTTCCTTGGATAGTCTTAATAGGTGGGTTTCTATAAATTGTGAAAATAATGAGCGTCACTTTTTATGTACATTTTTGTGTTCATGCTCTGGTCAGGACCCCCCCCCCCCATTACTAATAATAGAGGGCAACTTTATTGTCTCTCTGGCTTTAGTGAATGCTTCTAGTGTTAAGTTAAAATAAATGTTTGGTAAATAAACTTTATCCAGTTAGGACACTTTCTTTTTCCCCCCTTTTTTTCTAGTTTGCTAAAACTTTCCCTTTCCTTCCTAAGAATGGGCAGTGAATTTTACCAATTCTATTTTTGCATCAGTTAAGATGCTCATAGGGCTTTTCTTCCTTGGTCCATTTATGTACTAAATTATATTAATAGTATGAGTCATGTAGAACTGTCTTTATATTCTTCAATTAAATTATATTTGGTCATGATATAAAATTATTTGAAATACTGTTAGGTTCAATTTGCTGATGTTTTACTTAGGGTTTAAAAAACATTCTTGAGAATGGCCTATATAATTTTTTTTTCTTTGTGCTTACCTTGACTTAGTTTTGGATTCCATATTATGCAAGACTGTGGACTCTTTCCATTTCCTAGTTTACATTTCCAATCTAGAGTTTTGAGGAGGAAGCCTCTGATGTATTGTACCCACTAACCTCTCTCCACTCAGCAGTTGCTTATGGTTTGGCTAGTCTAATTATCAGTGAGATCCTAACCTTCTTACTCCCTGTTGTGACATGGGGACTTTGTAAAATCTTGTTTCAGTATGTGTCCTGACCCCCAAACCAGATCCCATTCCTCCCAAGGGCCAGCCCAGCCTTGACTACAGTCCTCTTGTGTCCATTCCAGGATGGGACGCTGCTCTTTTGCACCTGACCCCTCTGTTTCCCAATATATATAAATTAACTGGCCTTTGAGCACCCTTCTCCTTGGTGCTAGTCACACCTTCATGCTAGTGGAGCCGACTGGGCAGTCTGGTAAAACTTAGAAACCCCAGTTTTTCAGAGAGGAGACTCAGCAACCTTCACTTCACTTATCAATCCCAGACTGCTCATAGTTCAAGCAGGGGAGACACTTTTTTTCCCCTTACCAGAGTCATACTGCTCTCTGAGCCTTGCATTCCCACCTTGATTTTCCAGATCAAACCATCTGTACAAGTCCAAACTCTGTCTACTTCATGTTTCTTCAGCAGGGATTCATGAACGACTGGGGACCTCAGGTGTATTCCGAGTTTGTATGTTCTTTTTTTTTTATGTTTATTTTTTAGTTGTAGTTGGACACAATATCTTTATTTTATTTATTTATTTTTATGTGGTGCTGAGGATTGAACCCGGGGCCTCACATGTGCTAGGTGAGAGCTCTACCACTAAGCTACAATCCTGGCCCCTGTATGTTCTGTATAGATTTTTAATGTTGTACAATCATGTACCACAGAATGATGTTTTGGTCAATGGTAGGCTGCAGGTATGACAATGATTATACCATACAACCTAGTAGTATAGTAGGTTATACCATATAGGTTTATATAAGTATACTCTATGATGTTTGAACACTGACAAAACTGCCGAATGACACATTTATCAGATTGCAGTCCTATATGGCTGTATTTTCATTTTGTTAACAATCTAAAAAAAAGTTAATACAAGCATGCCTTAAATTAACTGAATGATGTCTTCAAGTGATGTTTTTTAGCTTAGAAGTTGAGATGTTTTTCCAACTGTGGTCTTAGGCAGTAGAAATTTCTTGGTTTTGGGCCTGGAACTTTCCTTAAAAATGTGTATGCAGAGTCTGAGGTTGTGGCTCAGTTGTAGTGCACTCATCTGGCACGTGTGAGGCACTGGGTTCAATCCTCAGCACCACATAAAAATAAATAAACAAAAAACCAAATAAATAAATGTGTATGCATTTCTCAGTTTGAATGTAACTGCTGTAGATTGCTCTGAGATTACTCCCTTTAGTGTTTATGCTCACCTTGATGCCTTTACTGCCATCCCTCACCCTCAGCTTCTCTGTGGTGCCACCTTCTAATCCACAATTGGACTCTGCACACACAATGCTTATCTGTGAGCTTTGCTGGTGGGGAGTGTAGGCTTTGGGCAAGTCCTTTGGTACAGGGAGAATGGAGGGGCCAGAGCCTCTCCTCAGGTTGGCACCATGGTTTTCACATGTGTCTCCAGGACTCGGCAGCAGGGGTCACTGTACATAAAGTTATTATCAAGGTGCCAGCTTTTCATCAGCTTCTCAGTGTTATGCTCAAGGGAAACCAGGGTGGCTTTGTTCCAGCTGTTTATCCCAGAGGGTCTATATTAACTGTGCCAAAGTGCACAGTGGAGCTGAAGGGATCTGACTTCACTGTGGCTCCTGCCAGCATCACTACAGCAAATGGGAGTGAGTTCACTCCCTGAACTGATTGCTGGGACTAAGAATGCATGTAGACAAATGAGACTCACTCAGTTAAATCAGAAGTTAATTATAAGCTCCCTAGACAGCTATGCATATTAAGAAAATAATCATATCACACCACTGAATAAGACCCAAGGACCACATCTCTATTTTAAATACTTAACACCTTGAAAATTGTAGCAATAGCTCTGGTTCTTTTGACTCTGTCCTTGAGTCCTGGCAGCTCATTGGCCCCTCATGGCCCAAGAGTTCCCTTAAGATCAGAGACAAGAGCTGGGTGTGGTGGTGGTGTGTGCCTATAATCCCAGCGACATCAGAGGTCAAGGTAGGAGGACCGCAAGTCAAAGCCAACCTCAGCAATATAGCGAGACCCTAAGCAACTTAGTGAGACCCTGTCTCAGAATAAAAAATAAAAAGGACTAGGGGTGTGGCTTAGTGGTTAAGCACCCCTGGGTTCCATCCCTAGTACCATAAACAACAACAAAAAATAAGGATTGGGGGAGATCAGAGACAAGGAAGTCCTTAGCATGCCTTTAAGTCTTCTCCAAGTAATTTTTTCTTCTGAAAGTCTGATAGAAAAAAAAACAAAACAATTTGCCATCTTGGATAGGTTATTTTCCAACTGAAAATGAGGTTAAATCATTGTTTTTAAATCTGTTTTTTTGTGAGATGATCATAAATGTCCTAAAATCAACCTAACCAACTCTCAGAATAATGAAGGCAGTATTTTTTCTTAAATATAAGTACACATGTTGTGGTTATTATTATTATCATTATTATTTTAAAGAGAAAGAGAGAGAGAGAGAGAGAGAGAGAGAGAGAGAGAGAGAGAATTTTAGTATTTATTTTTTAGTTTTCGGCGGACACACATCTTCGTTTGTATGTGGTGCTGAGGATCAAACCTGGGCTGCACGCATACCAGGCGAGCACGCTACCGCTTGAGCCACATCCCCAGCCCTGTTGTGGTTATTATTATGTAATCAACTACCTTTAAGGGCTAGTGACCCGATCTGGGAATATGGGGTTGAGAATGTGCTCCACCAGATGATGGTGGCATTGAATTCTGTCTTTGATTTAATTATATTGCTCTATGATATGTCTTTTGTCTTGCAACTCATACACATTTTTGTTACAGATTATACTTTTCATTCTTCATACAAAAATTAATTTATCTAATATTTTCTCTCCATTATGAGTTAAAGCAACATGAATAAATTTTTGATTATTTTGTGTAGCATTTAACTCCCCTGTGAGACCATTTTGGTGGAAACCAAATGAACTACTGGCATTAGGTCAAGGCATGATAATTGAAAAAAGGTGTTATTGTTAAATTTCTTAAGAAAACATTGGATTCTAGGATCTCTAAAGTTCTTTTTGGGCCAGTGAATCTTGGCTAATATGGATGTAATTCTGGAAAAAAAGAAGAAAAGAGAGGAAGCACCATCCAATAGGATCTTAGGGATCTTCCAGTTGAAGTGTGTGTATGTGTGTCTCTCTGTGTGCACAGTGGGTGAATGACAAAAGCAATCAAGTTCAAGGCTTACAGTCACCTGGACAGATAGGACTGTATTTGGAGTTTATCAGGGAACATGTGACTAACGGGCCTCCTCAGGACTCCTGCCATGGCCATACACACACTCAGACAGGCACATACCCACCCATTCAAAGGGACAGACAGACATACACAGACCCAGACACACCCATACAGCCACAAAGATGCAACACCCAGGCACACATAGAAACACATCCAGACATAGACATACTCACTCAGATACAGATATACACACAGACACACACACACACACACACACACACACAGGGCAGACATACACACCTATTTTTCAGAAAACAAAGGCATCTCTTTCCTTGGTTCTTATTTTATAGGAGCTTTGATAAGCTTCCTTGATAATCAGGGCCTTTTCCAGTGGCATCCAAGGTGCACTGGTGACCTCTGAGTATTCTGTTCACCTTAAAGGCCTTTGTATAACTGAGTTAACCCTTCATTTTCTATGGGAATTTGGATTTCAGATATTCTGACAGTCTTCCCTGGGACTCAGTAGACCTCAAAATTCTTTGTGCTTATGATTCACTGGGGGGCTGGGCTGAAATGAGGTCTTGGGCCCCAGCATCTGATTCTGTAAGTTTGAAAAGTGGCCAGGGATGTTCAGTTTTACAAGTCCCCAAATGATTCTGATGCAGGAGTTTCAAGGAGAAACATGCCATCAACCTGTTTAAGAAATTACACAAATGTAACAGCATGTGCTGAGCAAATCAAGGCACCTAAGTGTTATAGTAAAAATGTACAAGAACTACCTGGAACACCCCAGTCCTAGGAGTCCCCTTTGATCTTGCTTTCACAAGCAGACAGTTTTTCTGCCTTCCTGTCTAGTCTAGATAATAAAGCTAAATATGTCCATATGTAATGTGCTCTTAGAATTCTAGGATTCCCAGCCTCCTTGACTCATAAGATAATGACTTCACTGACTTTACTGGGGTTGGTTCCTTCTCTTTCTTCTTTCCATACTGGGGGTTGAACCCACGGCCTCACATGTGTTAGGTAAGCATTTCACCACCGGTCTACATCCCCAGCACTTTTTATTTTGTTTTGAGACAGGATCTTACTAAGTTTCCCAGGCTGGCGTTGAACTTGTGATTCACCTGCCTCGGCCTCCTGTGTAGCTCGGATTATAAGTGCCCACCACTGCATTTCACTTCGTGATCCAGGATATACATATGCAAACATATTTATTGAAAAAACTTCTCAACAATGTTTACCTTTATATTTCATTTTCTTTTCTATTTTGTTTTGCTTCATTTTTGAAAACACGCTGATACACTAGATTGATTTCATGACCCACTGTTCTGGTTATCTTTTGATACACACACAAAAAAATCATTCCAAAACTTAGTGGCTTAAAGCAACAGTAATCATTTTATTATCTTATGCTTTCTGTGGGGCAGGAATTTAAAAAGGGTTCAATAGGGCTGTCCTGATTAGGTGTTTCACATGATTATAGGTAGTAGCTGGAGCTGGAACAGTGGCAGTTGAATCAGCTTTCTCCATGTAGTCTTTCTATGTGGTCTGTCTGCATGGGCTGATATTATGGCAGCCTCAGGGCAGTCAAATTGATTAAGGTACCTCAGAGTGCCAAAGGTAAGGACCAGGCAGAAGAAAGCCTAGCCTTGGAAGTCACATAGCATCGTTTTCTCCACATTCACAATTCCACTGCAATTCAAAGAAGGAAGCACAGGCTTCATCACCATGATGGATGGAGCTTCAAAGTCTCATTTTAAGAAGAGCAGAAAGGGGCTGGGGATGTGGCTCAAGCGGTAGCGCACTCGCCTGGCACGCGTGCGGCCCAGGTTCGATCCTCAGCACCACATACCAACAAAGATGTTGTGTCTGCCGAGTACTAAAAAAATAAATAAATAAATATTTAAAAAAAAAAAAAAAGAAGAGCAGAAAGGATGGGAGATACTGGGTCAGTCATCTTTGAAAAACACCTGTTGAGGGCACCATTGCAATTTGAAGAACACTCCCCTAGAGGGCACTGTTGTCATGAGACATCAGATTCATGAGTAGAAGGATGGGGAGAATGTTGGGAAGAGCGATGGGAAGAGAGAAAAAGGAATTTGGATGTTAGCAAAGATAGAACAGTTCATCCTTTGGAATTGATTGTTTTTTATGTTTCATAGAGCTTGAGGTGGCTATAATGGGGTATGTGGCTCTGCAGATGTCCTTAGGGAAGGGAACCCAACGAAAAAGGAGCAGGGCTAGTAACCAATTTGCAGGGTTTTAAGTCTTTGTGCATTTCCCCCAGTCCCTAGCAGAAGACCTTACACAAAGATCCACTCTGAAAGCTAAGCATAAAGTGCCTGTGGGTCACTAGGCAGAAGGGCAAGCTTTGGGAAGAATAATGCTGCCTCTGGTATCCTTAGTTTGCAATAAACTATGGCCGGCTCTACATTTTCAATGCTTGGGCACTGGAAGTGCTAATTTGGAAGACTGTTGAACATGTATTTGTGGGTAAGATTGCCCAAGGAAAATGCATAAAGTCAGAAGAAAAGGGTGTCAAGGAGAAAAAACTGAGAGCCTCCAACATTTGAAGTTAAGAGATAGCAAAGGAGACTAAGATGGTATGGCCTGAGATATAGGAGGAGAACCCAGTGAGAATGGCGGCACGTGCTGGGACAGTTTCCAGGAAGAGGGAGTGGTCCTCAGGGTCAAGTGTGGCAGCAAAATCAAGACTAAAAAGACACCATTGGATTTGGCAATGAGGAAGTGACTGATGACTTTTATAATGTCACTTGCTGGAAGTCAGGTAAGGAGGGTATTATGGGAGTCTGGAAGTGATGAGAGGGAGTAAAGGGTGATAACTTGAGATAGTCAAGAGATTATCATTTTTTAAAGTTTTTTTGGATAAGACTAAGCAGAGGAAAGAATGAGAAATCAAAGACTAAAATGGAATAATTGATACAGCCTGGTCTGGGGAGGAGTGGGATCCAACATCCGGACTGAGGGGTGAGACTTGAAAGAGTAAGGCGGCTGCTTTTGATAGGAGAGATGGTAAAATAGGGAAGAGGTCAAGATTTGGGGAGGAGGGGAATTCACTGTGTAGATGCTTGAGAATAATTTGCCAGTCGGTCAGAGATGAGTGAAAACCTGTTCAGTTTCTGCTCACACACATCCAGTGCCCATTCTGTTAAGTATTGTCATTTACAACAAAATGTGAAATAGGAGGCATACCTGGCTGCAGTCTCTTGCCTCCCCCTGGAGGAGTTCATTCTTCACCTAAGCATGGAAAGAAGGGGTTTGTGAGGGAAAGGGGGTTGTGGCAACCAGGTCAGTCTTGAACTCAGAGTAGTGTGGGCATCACCCAGTCCAGAGATCCTTGGTGAGGCAAGTTGCCTACTGGAGAGAAGAAAGAGCTTTGAATCTGGAAAGAAAATGTCCTTTCGACCTTTGCCCAAGCTCTAAGCAAAAGAGGGAGGGGGGAGATATGGTGAGTTTTGGATCCAGGTGTGCACATGGAAGGTCGAGGTCCACTGGGGTCAGATGGTGCAATAGAAATGGTATGGCTTTGGCTTTTGGTTCTTAATAGCTTTGCATCCTTGGACGGGGCACTTAATACCAAGCTTCTGTTTTCTTTCCATAAAAAGGGTACCATCTTTCTGAACTAGTGTTCTTTTTGGAATTCAAAGTACCTGTACATCCTAGAAACCCCATAGCTGCTACTATTATTATCAGTATTTCATTTACTGTCTATCTCAGAGAAAATCAGGAGCTTCTGACTTAATACCAGGACTGTAAGAATATGGTATGATTTTGGAATCTGTATGAAATATAGACTCATTTTATCATTTTCCTATAATTCCATAGTAATTATCATATTATGCATAGTAATACCAATTATTCCATAGTAATTAAACCCAAGATTCCTGAGTACTTCATTTGGGGAATAATTCAAAAAGGGAGCTGAGGAGAACATGTCCTACTTTACTGCTTGAACAGGGGATGGGGAGAGGAGGGGAGAAGAATCCAGAGGTCAGAGTGGCCATATCTGTGATGGCAAGAAACTTGCTGCTTGGAGGAAAGGGAAATGTAACTAGGATGGATTTGGAGCCCAGATAAAAGGAAGGCCTTTTGGGGGACTCAAGAGATGCCAGCCGCAGCCAACTCATGTCCAAAGGGAGGGCTTCATTGTCTTGTGTACTGCCCAGAGCCTGGACAATTGCCAAGATGGCTGGGTCCTGTGCCTCCTTTCCCCCAGGTGCTCATCTGACCATAGCACACAGTCTTTTGTGCTCATCTTGTTGGAGTCACTCATCACTCAGGAGTGCCTCGAGGGGAAGGTCAGGTGACTTGTTCACTGTTTGGTTGAATCCTTCAGTGGTTGGTGTTCAGTGCCTTCCAAGTAGCCAGTTCCTTGTAAATGTGATTCACTGGCTGTCTGCATGCCCAAGTGGATAAATGACTCATATATATTTTAAAATTTATTTATTTATTTTAATTAGATAGATATGACAGCAGAATGCATTTGGATTCATTGTATGCAATTGCAGCACAACTTTTAATTTTTCTAGTTGTACACGATGTAGCGATGTAGCATTGCACCATATGTGCAGTCATATATGTACCTAGGGTAATGGTGTCCATCTCATTCCACCATCTTTCCTCCATACCCACTCCCCTCCACTCCCTCCCCTTTTCCCAATTAAAGTTCCTCCATTTTTCCAACCCGCCCCCCTCCGTCCTGCTCCATTATGGATCAGCATCCACTTATCAGAGAGAATATTTCGCCTTTCGTTTTTTGGGATTGGCTTACTTTGCTTAGCATGATGTTCTCCAACTCCATCCATTTACCTGCAAATGCCATAATTTTATTCTCTTTTAAAGCTGAGTAATATTCCATTGTGTTTATATACCACAGTTTCTTTATCTATTCATCTTCTGAAGAGCATCTAGGTTGCTTCCACAATTTAGCTAGTGTGAATTGAGCTGCTATAAACATTGATGTGGCTGTGTTACTTTAGTATGCTGTTTTTAAGTCCTCTGGTTATGTGCTGAGGAGTGGGATAGCTGGGTCAAATGATGGTTCCATTCTAAGTTTTCTAAGGAATCGCCATACTGCTTTCCAGAGTGGTTGGAAAGACCAATTTGTAGTCCCACCAGCAATGTATAAGTGTGACTTTTCCCCCACATCCTCACCAACACTTATGTTTGTTTGTATTCTTGATAACTGCCATTCTCACTAGGGTGAAATGAAATCTTAGAGTAGTTTTAATTTTCATTTCTCTAATTACTAGAGATGTTAAACATTTTTTCATATGTGTTGATTGGTTATATATCTTCTTCTGAGAAGTGTCTGTTCAGCTCCTTAGCCCATTTATTGATTGTTTTTTTTGGTGTTTTTTTTTTTAATAAATATACTAGTTGTAGATGGATACAATACCTTTATTTTATTTATCTTTATGTGGTGCTGAGGATTGAACCCAGGGCCTCACATGTGCTAGGCAAGTGCTTTATTGCTGAGCTACAACACCAGCCCAGGTGTTAAGTTTTTTGAGTTCTTTATATATCCTGGAGATTAGTGCTCTACCTGACGTGCATGTGGCAAAAATTTGTTCCCAAAATATCAGCTCTCTCTTCACCTCATTGATTGTTTCTTTTGCTGAGAAGAAGCTTTTTAGTTTGAATTCATCTCATTTATCAATTCTTAATTTTATTTCTTGCACATTAGGAGTCTTGTTAAAGAAGTCAGGGTCTAATCCGATGTGATAAAGATTTGGGCCTACTTTTTCCTCTATTAGGCGCAGGATAATTGGTCTAATTCCTAGGTCCTTGATCCGCTTTGAGTCAAGTTTTGAGTATGGTGAGAAATAGGGGCTTAGTTTCATTTTGCTGCATATGAATTCCCAGTTTTCCCAACACCATTTGTTGAAGAGGCTGTCTTTTCTCCAATGTATGTTTTTGGTGCCTTTGTCTAGTAAGAGATAACTGTATTTATTTATGTGGGTTTGTCTCTGTGTCCTTTTTCCTGTACCATTGGTTTACAAGTCTATTTTGCTGCCAATATCAGGCCATTTTATTTTATTTTTTTGATACAATTGCTCTGTAGTATAGTTTAAGGTCTGATATAGTGATGCCAACTGCTTTACTCTTCTTGCTAAGGATTACTATGGCTATTCTGGGTCTCTATATAGTTCCAAATGAATTTCATGATTGCATTTTCTATTTCTATGAGGAATATCATTGGGATTTTTATTTATTTATTTATTTATTTATTTATTTATAGTTTTCGGCAGACACAGCATCTTTGTATGTGGTGCTGAGGATCGAACCTGGGCCGCATGCATGCCAGGCGAGCGCGCTACCACTTGAGCCACACCCCCAGCCCCTATCATTGGGATTTTGATTGCAATTGCATTAAATCTATATAATGCTTTTGGCAGTATGGTCTTTTTGACAATATTAATTCTGCCTATCCAAAAACAGGGAGATCTTTCCATCTTCTAAGGTCTTCTTTAATTTCTTTCTTTAGTGTTCTGTAGTTTTAATTTTAGAGGTCTTTCACGTCTTTTGTTAAGTTGATTCCCAAGTATTTTATTATTTTTTGAGGCTATTGTAAATGGGTTAGTTTTCCTAATTTCTCTTTTAGAGGATTCATCACTGATGTACAGAAATGCCTTTGATTTATGGGTGTAGATTTTATATCCTGCTACTTTGTTGAATTCATTTATTAGTTCTAGAAATTTTCTGGTGGAATTTTTCAGATCTTCTAAATAAAGAATAATGTCGTTGGCAAATAGTGGTAATTTGAGTTCTTCTTTACCTATTTGTAACCCTTTAATTTTTTCATTCATCTAATTGCTCTGGCTAGAGTTTCAAGGATTATGTTATGGTGAAAGAGAGAATCTCTGTCTTGTTCCAGTTTTTAGAGGGAATGCTTTCAATTTTTCTCCATTTAGAATGATGTTGGCCTTGGGCTTAGCATAGATAGTTTTTATAATGTTGAGATATGTTCCTGATATACCTAGTTGTTCTAGTGTTTTGAACATGGAGAGGTGATGTATTTTGTCGAATGCCTTTTCTGCATCTATTGAGATGATCATATGATTCTTATCATTTTAAAGTATTTTTTTTAGTTGTAGATGGACACAATACCTTTATTTTGTTTTTATGTGGTGCTGAGGATCGAATCCATTTTCTCCACGTGAGAGGTGAGTACTCTCACTCCTGAACTACAATCCCAGCCCTGATTCTTATCTTTTAAGTCTATTGATGTGATTAATTATATTTATTGATTTCCAAATGTTGAACAAACCTTGCATACCTGGGATGAACCCCACTAGATCATGGTGCACTTTTAAATATATTTTTGTATTCGATTTGCTAGAATTTTTGTATCTATGTTCATTAGAGATATTGGTCTGAAGTTTCCTTCCTTGATGTGTCTCTGCCTGGTTTTGGAATCAGGATGATTTTGGCCTCATAGAATGAGTTTGGAAGTGTTCTCTCTTTTTCTATTTAATGGAATAATTTGAGGGGTATTGGTATTAGTTCTTCTTAAAGATCTTGTAGAAGTCAGCTGTGTATCCATCTGGTCCTGGGCTTTTCCAGGTTGGTTGGTTTTTGATGGCATCTTCTATTTCATTGCTTGAAATTGATCCATTTTAACTTATGTATATCATCCTGATTCAGTTTGGGTAAGTCATATGTCTCTAGAAACTTGTCAATATCTTCAAGATTTTCTATTTTATTGGAGTACAAATTTTCAAAATAGTTTCTAATTATCTTCTGTATTTCTATTGTGTCTGTTGTGATATTTCTTTTTTTTCATCACGATTTTATTGAGTTTTCGCTCTCCTTCTCTTCAATAGCATGGCTAAGGGTTTATCAATTTTATTTATTTTTTCAATTTTGTCATTTTTTTTCAATTGTTTCATTTTGTCATTTTTTTCAATTGTTTCTTTTGTTTCAACTTCATTGATTTCAGCTCCAATTTTAATTATTTCCTGTCTTCTACTACTTTTGGTGTTGATTTGTTCTTCTTTTTCTAGGGCTTTGAGATGTAATTTTAGGTCATTTATTTGTTGACTTTTTCTTCTTTTAAGGAATGAACTTCATGCAATGAACTTTCCTCTTAGGACTAGCTTCATGTTGTCCCAGAGATTTTGATATGTTGTATCAGTGTTCTCATTTTCCTCTAAGAATTTTTTAATCTCCTCTCTGATGTCTTCTGCAATCCATTGTTCATTCAATATCATATTATTTAGTCTCTAGGTGTTGGAGTAGCATCTATTTTTTATTTTATCATTGATTTCTAATTTCATTCCATTATGATCTGATAGAATGCAGGATAGTATCTCTATTTTTTTTATATTTGTGAAGAGTTGCTTTGTGGCATAGTATATGGTCTATTTCCGAGAAGGATCCATGTGCTACAGAGAAGAAAGGGTATTCACTTGTTGATGGATGAAATATTCTGTATATGTCTGTTAAGTCTAAATTATTGATTGTATTGTCAAATTCTATAGTTTCTTTGTTTAGCTTTTGTTTGGAAGATATTTCCAATGGTGAAAGATGTGTGTTAAGGTCACCCAGAATTATTGTGTTGTGGTCTATTTGACTCTTGAAATTGAGAAGAGTTTGTTTGATGAACATAGATGCTTCATTGTTTGGGACATATGTATTTATAATTGTTATGTCTTGTTGATGTATGGTTCCCTTAAGCCGTATGAAATGTCTATCTTTGTCCCTTTTGATTAACTTTGGCTTGAAGTCTACTTTATTTGATATGAGGATGGAAACTCCTGCTTGTTTATGCAGTCCATGTGAGTGGTATGTTTTTTCCCTACCTTTCACTTTCAGTCTGGGGATGTCTTTTCCTATGAGATGAGTCTCTTGAAGGAAGCATATTGTTGGGTCTTTTTTTTTTTTTTTTTTTTAAATCCAATTTGCCAGTCTCTGGCTTTTGATTGGTGAGTTTAGGTCATCCACATTCAGGGTATTATTGAGACGTAGTTTGTATTCCTGGTCAATTTTGTTTATTTTTGGTTTTTAGCTTGACTTGGTGTCTCCTTTGATTGGTTTTTCCTTTAGTGTAATACCTCCCTTTGCTGATTTTCATTGTTGTTTTTCATTTCCTCCTCATGGAATAATTTGCCAAGGATGTTCCGTAGTGTGGGCTTTCTAATTGTAAATTCTTTTAACTTTTGTTTATTGTGGAAGGTTTTTATTTCATCTTCAAATCTAAAGCTTAATTTTGCTGGATACAAAATTCTTGATTGGCACTCATTTTCTTTCAGAGATTGGTGTATGTTATTACATGATCTTCTAGCTTTTAGAGTTGGGATTGAGAAATCTGCAGATATCCTAACTGGTTTTCCTCTGTAAGTGATCTAATTTCTTTCTCTTGTGGTTTCTAAAATTCTCCTTTTTTTGTATGCTAGGCATTTTCATTATAATGTGTTTTGGTGTAGATCTGTTGTGATTTTGTACATTTGGTATCTAGTAAGCCTATTGTATTTGATTTTCCAATTCTTTCTTCAGATTTGGAAAGTTTTCTGTGATTATTTCATTGATAGATTGTTCATTCCTTTGGTTTGAAACTGTTTGCCTTCCTCTATCCCAATAATTCTTAAATTTGGTCTTTTCATGTTATCCCATAATTCTTGGATGTTCTGCTTATGGTTTCTTACAATCTTCACTGCATGGTCAACTTTATTTTCAAGATTATATATTTTGTCTTCATTGTCTGAGGTTCTGCTCTCCAAGTGATCTAATCTGTTGGTGATGCTTTTTATTGAGTTTTAAATTTGGTTTATTGTTGCCTTCATTTCAAGGATTTCTGTTTTTTTTTCACAATCTCTTTCTCCCTATTGAAGTAATCTTTTGCTTCCTGTATTTGCTTATGTAGCTCTTTATCAAAATGATCTTTTGTTTCCTGTGTTTGCTCTCTTATATTATCATTTAATTCACAGAACATTTTAATTATGTACATCCTAAACTCCTTCTCTGTCATTTCTGCTGCTATGCTGGCCATGGATTCTAATAATGTAGTATCTAGGTTTGTTTGGGGCACTTTATTCCCTTGTTTTTTCATGTTGTTTGTGTGTCTTCCCTTCTAGCAGTGTAGATCTGAGGTGTTACCGTTTACCCTGCAGACTTCTAGAGTTCTTGCAGGGTTCCAATACTTCTCTTTGATATTGCTTCTAGCCCAAGCTGGGAGTTGCCCCAACTAAAATGGTGATGGCATTAAAGAGCATATCCCCAAGATGGAGACAAATGTGTCCCAAGATGGAGGTGGCCACTTTCAGAGATGGGGCATTGGGGCGCACTGGGTGGTGGCATTGGGCAGCATGCTTGGTAGTGCAGTTCAGTGGCATGCAGTGCTGTGGCAGGCAGCTGTCTCCAGATCCTCTCTGGTATCCCCAGATGCAGGGTACTGTGTAGAGGGGACTGTGACAGTGGTTGCAGTGTTCCAAGGTGGAGGTGACCAGGGGAGCCCCACTTTGGGAGATGGGGGTCCATATGGGAAAAGTGGCAGGGGGTCCTGTGAGGGCACTGAGGCAGGGGACCTGCATGGGATCAGCTGTCAGGAGTCCTCTGATAACTCGCAGAGGAACAGTATTTCCACTGCTTTAAGCCCAGGTCAGGGAGCAATAAAGAATGCAGCCTCCCTCTGGCCCACCATCTTGGATCCTCAATGACTCATAATTGAATAACAGAATAAAATGAATACAAAAGCCTGTTTGAATCTACTGAAATGTGGCCCAAGCATCAGTCAAGGTTACCTAATGCCCTAAAAACTAGATAAGACTCCTCTGAGTGATATATTTCATATTTGTGAGGTTCTTGGGGCTGTGGGCTAGAGTGGGGATGGGGAAACAGAAACAGAGAGGCTGTGGTCCCCACTGGCTCTAAACTCCTGCTTGCTTGGTTTAAGGATGGTCTCCATGAGTGCAATGCAATCCTTCCTTTATTTCCACACAATCTGCACTCCCACTGATCAAGGCAATTTGTGTGTGAAGCAGATTTTACTGAGTACTTGGGGTCGAGGCAGAGGAGGAGTTTACATCATGGCAACATGAGCAACTGCAAGTGGAATGTTATTCTTAAAATCCTTTTGCCACCCACCATTGATGATTTCTTGTTGGTCTTATTGACAGTGAAGCCCAGTCTTATGGCATTTTATAATTTCCTCTTTCCTTTCTTTCTCTCCCCTTCTTTTCTCCTCACCTCTCACACTTCAGATTGCTTTGGAAAAATTCAAAATCTCTATATTTTAAAGAGCAATTTATCCTTTCAAGAGCATCCCTATAACAAAATAACTAACAATTATAGGGTATTTTATAGCTCTCTCTATTTATATATATTAGGTGCACTCTATTATTTCAACATTATCATAATAGTCAAGATTTGGAATTATATTAAGGGTCCATTAATAGATTAATTAAAATGGATTAAAATATGTGATACACACACACACACAATGGAGTACTATTTGGCCATAAAAAAGAGCAAAAGTCTTTTCATTTTCACAACATGGATAAGCCTAGATAATATTATGTTAAGGGAAATGAGCCAGGCACAGAAAGACAAATACTATATGTCCTTGCTCATATTAGGAAACCATCAAATTTGATTTTATAGAAATAGAGATTAGAATAGTGTTTGCATGAGGCTGGGAAGGTATTAAAGATGAGGTTAACACTTAAATAAGTAGACTTTGAGAACAGCAGATTTCTCTCCACAATGTATTTCTCACCCAATCAGTTGATCTCCTTAAAAGGAAAGACTGAAGTCACTTGAAAAGGATAAAGTCTGCCTCCAGACTGCCTTTGGATTCAAGACCACAATATCAGTTCCTGTTAGAATTTTCAGATTGCTGTCTTGTCCCACACAGATTTTGCAGTTGCCAGCCCCCAAACTGTGTGAGCCAGTTCCTTAAACTCTCTCCTCCACCCTCAACCCTGGATCTAGAGAAGGTCCATGGACTGGGACCAATGTGGGCAAGAAGCTCAAGAAGTATGAATAGGACAAACACCTCTGCAAGGAATGTATTGATGAGCCTCTGAAACTGGTCTTGAAATTGGGAAGAAATGAGGTTACTGACAGGTCAGGATGCATTGTTTTAAAGATCAGAGCTATACTGAGATACAATTCACATACCACATGGTTCACGTGTTTAAAGTGTCCAATTTGGGTGATGGCTCAGTTGGTAGAGTGCTTGCCTCGTATGCACAAAGACCTGGGTTTAATCTCCAGCACCACACACACACACACACACACACACAAAGTGTACAATTCACAGAACTGTGCAGTCATCATCACAGTCAATACCTACTGAATTTTTCTCTTTTGGGGGTGAGGATGGTTGCTTAAAACAAGAGTTCGGGAAGTCAGGAGTCAGAACATTAAGACGAGGTTAGGGTTGGCCTTCTGGAGGTCTTGAAGGAGAATCTGATTCATCTCCATCTCTTAGCTTCTGGTTGTGACAGTCCCTGGTATCCTTGGATAGTGGCTACATTACTCCTATTCCTACCTCTGTCTTCATACAGCATTCTCCGCTGGGTTCCTGTCTCTTGTCCTTTCCTGTTTTTATAAAGATGCTAGTCATTGGATTCAGTATGCACCCTACTTCAGTATGCAAGTCAGGACACAATTTAAGGCTCTCTGAGGACAAAAATGATCATGACAAGCAATAATGGAAAAAGTAGTTCCCAGATAATGAGAAAGGGAAAAACAAAGATGAGTAAAGGTGGACAAGAAGCAGCAAGATCAAGCCCTTTTGGAGGATGAAGCAGAATGCTTTTGAAGTCATGCATGTATAAGTTTGGGTATATCTGAGTAGCTTCCTGAAAGGTCTTTAGATAAGCAAGAAAGACAACAGGCAACCCTTCCAGAAGATTTGAATCAACAGATGAGGCAATTGTAGAGAATGGACCCAACAGCTTTCTGTTCATTCCCTGTGACTCCTCACTACCTTGTAATGATTAAACAATAGTGATTTTAATATTTAAAGGGAATATCTAGATTAATGACTGACAGTCTACAGAACCACTAAAGAATGATTTAGTGTCAGGGGCTAGAAGGAAATTCTCCTTCAAAGAATAGCCTGACACTTACAAGAAACAGCCCCCTGGGAGACATCCTGCCTGGGAGACACCCTGCAGCCATCTATCTCCCTGAGACATCCTGCGGCCACCTATCTTCCTGAAACATCCTGCGGTTATCTCACCTTGTGCAGACATCCAGCAACTGCTGATAAGAGAGCTTCCCCATCCCCAGCGTACAAATACCCCTGTGTGAACAATAAAAGTTTGCAGCTTGATCAGAACTCCTGTCTTGCTGTCATCCTTCTGTGTCTCTTGTCCCTTCATTCCTCCCCATCTAGGTTCACTGCCCACGTTGATGTGTCCTGCCGGTCGGGACAATTTAGAAGTAACATGTACCAATTTCATGTTGTATAACAAACAGCATTATTATAAGGTTGCAAAGAGGCTGCTGTAGGAAGGCTGGCAAACTCTTTGCCTGGACCAAACTCGGAGATTGAATCAGTGGCTAGTCTTCATGGCAGACTCACAAAAGACTGGAGAGCAGAAAGATAAATTGGGTACTTGGCAGAGATGGGAGGACCATGGCTATAGGCCAAAGAAGAATGAAGACCCCGTAGATACTGATACCAAAGTCTTCAAATTCCCACTAAGGAAAGTAAACAGAAGTCAGAGAGAGATGTGCTCTAAAATAAATATAAAAGCAAGAGGTTAGAAAGAAGACAGGGTCAGTCTGGCTCTGTATTTATGGGATCTGAAGGAAGATTGACCAGCAGGTTGTATGGTCAGCTGAGTTTGAAAGAAGAAGACCAGATGGCCAACGACACTGAGACTTCTCCTTTCTGGATATCCTATGGTGGGAGACCCAGGTCACTGTCTTGTAAGACTGGGGACAACAACTCAATGGCGCCAGGCTGGAGTGAATAGCTTGCAGAGATTCTAAAAAGATCAAAGTAATCCTGTTGTTCCAGTGTGTTGTTTGAATTACGGACCCTACAATTCTCACACAGTGTGCAATGCACCACATTAACAATTATTAGCCAAGATGGTTCAAGTTTAATTAATTGAATTTATGGGGAAGAATCTGCCCTTCTTAGTACTTTCAACATACAGGTTTTATTTCTGTTTTTCTTTTGTAACATGCCACATTTACCTATATATCATGGTAGATCATTTATTGGATATTCTGTTGAAAGGAGGGCATTCTACAATCCTGTAAGAGTTGGAAATGTTATCTCCCAATGAGGAAGGTCAGAGTAGAACCCTCCACACATCAAAAGAAAGAGAGGTTATAGAAATACAGCAGTCCTATAACTAAAATAGTAACATATTTTTGGTGCTCTGGTTAAACTTTTTTTTACTCTGAAGAGGCTGAAAACTTCCAGAAAAAACTCAGCAAAGACACCAAGTTGCTCAAGGAGTTCCAGGAACCCAGAATAAGCTTCTGAGCCTGGGCCTTCTCTTCTGGTGTGAATTGTCTCCTTCAATTCTCTCGATGCATTTTGATGAACAAGTGATCTATGACTTTAAAAATTTTGCACAAGTAACTCCAGCATGCATCACAAGCATACAGAGTGGGGAAAAGCAGTGGGGATTTTCACTCCTTCCCCATTGTAGAAAACAGAAAACATTTGTAGATTTAACAGAAAAATTTAAAGAACTGATTTTTCTTATTGATGACTGTGGAATTAGAAAGTAACTGATATTTAATAATATATAATATACTTTTTACATTCTTAACTTGGAGATGATTTTTTCCTTAGGACTACTACAGATAAGTATTACATTAGATATTATATATTAGTAGATTTTTAATTAGTTTTAATTAGCAATTAGTGTTCTAAGGATTGGAAATGTGTTGAGTAATAAAGCTGAACCTTGAACATGGGGAAAAAGAAAGGAAATAGATGTTGCCAAGAGGGCATCTGATCATGTGTTAGTACCCCTTACCAATCTGCAGTGCTCCTCTTTGGTAGCCACTTCTCCTTGGTGGAACTGACCAACCCTCACTCTGTATGGTTCTGGTAGGAAGAATACTCTAAGGACTGCAGTAGCCTAGGCTTGGCTGATCAGGACACTGCATTTGTAACTGAAAGCTCAGTCCCTGTCCCCAATGCCAATCAATGTTAATTTTATAATGAGGACATGGTTTTGAGAAAAAGGAAAAAGAAGGTTTATTGCTTTGTTAGCAAAGGAGAAACACAGGGGACTCCTGTCCCAAAGGCTGTGACTCTCTCGATCAGGAGGGACAGGGGGTTTTAAAGGAAACCTTCAAGGGTTATTATATTCCAAGTTTGCTCTGGTGGGGGTCCCAGGGCACCCTGATGGAGTGTTAGGATTCATTTGTTAATTTGGGAGAGATTCACTTCTCAAATCCTCAGGGGGCATCTCCTTCCTTAGTGGGTGTGTTTAAGGGCAGTTAATTAGGGCAAGAAAAGATAACACTGTCTCCCTAATCTTGTTAGAAAGGGGGAGAGGGGAGAAGAGAGAATCCCCTCCTTTTTTTTTTTAAAATAAAAATAAGCTGTAGAGCAATGAGGGCTACATTTCAGAAGGTGAAGAAGGGAATAGGGACCACTGTTACACATTCATTTGACCAAAGTGATTGGTCCAGGGATGGGCATATGATCGAAAGAAGGCCAATGAGAATTTTCTCCTGGCTTAAAGATCTATTTTTCCCCTCTTGCTGCATAGAGGAAATCATCTGTAAAAAGTACTCATGAGACTAATCCACAGAGAGAATCAGTATGAAGAGAAGGAGTTAGCCTTAATAAATGGGGATATTTTAAGTCGGTCATGCTCAAGGCCAACTCCAACTCTGCCATAAGGGCTAACAGCCCCCTTTCATTAAAATTTGTGAAAATTTAGTTGAACATCTGTCACTTGTAATTTGAGGAGCCCTTGTTGATCCCCTCACTGCCTGCTATATCAACTTTGACAGCCTTCCCCAGCCTGACACTTCTCCCGGGGAATGTGTGATCTTATCGTAGATGCATCTAATGATTCTGTCCTCTAGCAGTGTACTCAGAGTGTTCCTAGAATAACCACCAACATAAGAATAGCTAAGATCTTATCAGAATCAAAGTCTTATCAAAAGCATAGTGCTAAGGGCATTATATGCATTTTTTTCTTTGGCATTAATATCTCCAATTCCTTACTTTTAATTGGAAAGTGCTAGGATTTGGGGAATTTGAGAAGTTGCTCATCATTTGGCCACCAGTAAGTTGGAGGAAAGAATGTGTAAACCCAGTTGAACTCTCTGGAACCTGTGCTGTTACATTATATTGCCCCTTCCTGGGCTTGGCCTCCCAAAGAACAGTGCAGTCACGGAGAGCTCAAACAGAATCCTGTGGCTCCACTTATTTATGAGTTGGGCGGCCACTATTTTGAGATAGTGAGTAATGCTGAAGGGCATTTTGTACTAGGCTGACAAAGTGAACCCTCTTAGCAATGCAAAAGAAAAGGAAATAATGTTCCCAGCTTACAGGTTGAGAAACCCAAACTCAGAGTGGTTAAGTGACTTGGACATGGTTACACTGTAGCAGTGTTGAAGTTGGGAAAAGCTCCCAGAAATGTGTGACTTCAGACCCAAGAGGGCTGAAAAGAAAATGTGACTTTGGAAGGCTTATAGAAATCAACGTCTTTAGGTGGATGGTGTGAAGAGCTTGTTCCAGTAAAAAAAAAAAAGTCTTTCCTTGTTCAATGAATTATTTCATTCTGGGGAGGAAGACTTTGTCTACTTTTCCTTTTTCTGGAAAGGTCAGCCAGTGGGTCAGGCAGTTGGGGATTTTCATGAGGTTAGGTTTCCTGATTCATGGGGTGAGATTTATCTCTCTTATTGCCTCTCAGAGAAGGATGAGCTCATTGGTGGTGACAAGAGCAGCTCTCTGTCCCTTCCCTTCTCCAAATGCTGGAAGAAGTGGGATGTGAGCTCTCAAATGTCACAGAAGCCTACAAAATGCTGACTCCCGGATGCCGTGCATAACTGGGGTTGGCTCAGAACGTGGAGACAGGGCAACACCATCATCTGCTAAGAATTCATTGTTCTGCAGCTTGCCCTGGACACAATGGTAAGACTGAGACAGGAGGAATAGATGTGGGGTGGGTGGGGGCAGCAAACTGGGTGTGTCTTTGCAAACAAGTCTTCTTAGGGGGTGGGGAAAGGAGCAGTGCAGGATTAATCAAGAAGCAGACTGTGTGTGGGTTTAGGGCACTGAGAAGCAGGGACATAAAAAAACCAGACAGAACAAAGCAAAGCAAAGCAAAACAAAACAAATACTCAAACTAAGAAAAGGAGGTGGGAAGCATTTGTTTGGAAAGATTTTGATATTCACTGCTTAAAAAGAAGCATTGAAGTCCTCATGGGAAAATTCAGAACTTTGTTTAGTGTTTTTGTATTCTGAATCACAAATGGTAGGTGGGCTCCTTGACCTTTGCAGAGTCAAGGTGCTATTTGGATTAGGAGTTCTGCTTGGTTGAATGGTGCCAGAATCCCTTGTGGGAAGAAGGGCAGCTGATGGCCACATGCTTTGAGTGGCCCCAAGCAGTAGCCTTGATCATTTCAAAAACAACCGGAAGGAAGAGTTCTGAAGGAAGAACTCCAGAGCTCCAGAGGGCTAGCAGAGGCGAGATTGGAGGTTATTTCTTTTGCTTCTTTGTGTGTTTTCCATTTTTTTTTTTGGAAATATTGCAGTCTTATGCAAAATTTTATTTTTATGTAAGAGTAAACTATGTCCCTATTGACCATCACTCCATTTGTGGCTTTTCCTGTGTATTAACATGCATATAATGAATCACACAGATGAGAATCCCTGTTTTGTGTGAGTGGCTTTTAAAAAGCATAAATGATATTGGACTGTTCATTCTTTCTGAAACTTGCATTTTCCCCTCAAGATGTCCTGTTATGACACCTAGATCTACTTAATTCTTTTAACTACAGCATGATAGTCCATAGTGTGATTTTATTGTATGTACATATAATATTTACAATAATACAATTATTGTTGTAGCTATTGCCTTTATAGTAAATATTAAAATTATTATAATAAATATTCTAACACATGGTTATATATTTATATAGCTATATATGACTTTCTGTTTTATGTATGTTTTATTTATTTATACATTTACTCCTTTTCTTATGGACATTTGGGTACTTTCCACTTGCAACCCATTGCAAATTTTCAGTGAACAGCCTTGAGGGTTAGGGATATAGTTCAGTGGAAGAGCATGTCTGAGGCCCTCAGTTCAATTCCCAGCACCACAAAAACAAAACAAAGATGTGAACAGCCTTGACTCCCTGGGCATGTGTACAGAAGGTTTCTCAAGGCAGATATGGAGGAACCACTGATGGTTGATGCAATCAACTTGTGCTCCATCGAAGCTGTAATGATTGGTAGTCTCAATTGCATTATTAAAATATTGCTTTCCTACAACTTTATCAACACTTGATCATGAGGGAAAAAATTGCCAATCCAATAAATGAAAAATGGCATCTCATTGATTTTCTTTGGTATTTACCTAGTTCCCAATGAGGCTATTTTAATTTATTATTCATCCTTTTCTTATTTAAAAAATTTCCTCAGGACACATTCACTCCTTTTATAGTATTGAAGGGAGTTCTTTCCTCTTCTTTTCCTCCTCCTGTACAGTATACAGACGAAGACTATTTGCTCTGACTGGACCATATTAGGTCTAATGACTATTCTTGAACCCATTTTGGTTAGGAGGTAGGACCTATCACTGGAGCAAGTTGAGTGGGTTCTCCTGATTGGTTGTGGACTTCTCCTGGAGCTGGGCTGGGTCAACCCTAAGTTCCCTACAGCTGCTGCTGCTGAACAGAGAATGGAAGTAGGGAATAGGAGCAATGACTTTACAGTTCTAATATTCTGCAACCCCAAGAAGTCCTGAGATTCTACTTGCTTTATCAGGGATTTTTTTTAAACAAATATTTATTTGTTTATTTATCAATCAATCAGAGATCTTTTGATTAAAGAGAACAGACATTACTCAAGCTAAATCAAATGTTAAGTGGGATTTATTTAGTGGGGGGAAGCATGGCAGAAAACAGCTGGGCTGGGGTAGGAGCCAGAATGCTGGTAGAAACAAAGGCCTCTTTCTCTCTCTCTGTTTTCCTAGGCACATATCCCCTTTTCTTTTTCCTCCTGGTCAATCTCTTCTTCTCACATATTTTCTGCATGACCTAGGCTGACCATTTTAACTTTGACTTACTATGTTTTCTCCTTAAGTATCCACCATCTATTTCCTGTGGTCTCTGGGTCTCTTGTTCAATTATTGGTAAGTTAGGAATACATTGGTTTCTAGCCAGCCAAAGGATTGACTGACTTGGAGATCATGTGTTCAAACCTGATCCAATCAACTTGTCCACCTACATAAGGACAGAGCTATTGGCCACAGAGAGCTGACCCTTCCAGAGTCAGTAGGTGTGGCAGTTCCTGCAGAAACTCTAGGCAGGGCAGGCAGTAAAATGTGCCCACTACAAAGGTGTGGTCCTCTTAAATCCAATGAGTTGTGCTGTATTCTAAAGTATGTTGGGGTGAGCAAGAATAGCAAGAGTTCCCCCAAATATTCCCTTTTCTCTTCTTCCTCCTTTGACCCTCAAAGTTAAATTCTGGATCAATTGGAACATGCTTAGTAAGTGCTCTACCACTGAGCTGCACCCCAACCCTTAAGCTAAATTTTATGTACAAAGATGTTCTTTAAATGATAAATGGAAATTAATGAAGTGTTATACTCAAAGCATGGCTGAATAAAATACATCAATTCCATGAAATAGTGTGTGTCATTAAAGTGATGTTCTTAAACATTTAAAATAAAGGAAATTCATACAATTATATATATATAATTGTATGTATATAGTTAGTGAAAACTAACTATATACATATATATATATGTATATATATAACTATATGTATATAGTTAGTGAAAAAATAGGTCATTTTGGTATATATAGTATGCTTATGGTCATAGAAATTAAAAACTCAAAATTATATATGCATATATATGTATTTATGGACAAACATGTATACATACATATATATGCACATATATATGAATGATATGGTAGTTTGCTTGTTTGACAATGGGCATTTCTTTCTTGCCTCTACTTTTCTGTATTTTAATTTTTTAGATTTTTTAAATTTTTCCATATTTTTTATTGGTGAATTTTAATTGTAAATAATGGTGGAATTTGTTGTTACATATTTATACATGCACACTTCTGTATTTTTAGATGCAATAAATACATTTTTCTTTTATAAAAGGAAAAACATAATGAAATTTATTTTAAAGAAGATAGCTTGGGCCTCTTGAACTCTGGGCTATGCGACCCATAACTCTTCTCAGTAATGTCTAAAAGCCATTTCCATTGGGCTCTGAGTTCTGGGCCAAAGGGAATATTCTTTATTTCATCAGGGTATCGCAGCTTAGCACAGTGCCTGGGTGCATTAGACACTGAGCAAATAATTGCCAAATGAATGAACGAATAAAGTATGGATCCTTGTGCTGAGTGTGTGGTGAGATTCCAGCCTCTTATTTAGCAATTTAAGTGGAAGAATCCCTCAGTGTTTCTCAACTAATAATCCTCACTGAAAAGAGAAGTTCACTGAGAGTTTCCTTATCACCTTCTCAGGACCACCACTAATTTATCCTGGGTAGGACTTGGGAGGCCTTTTTGGCTTAGCCCCTGCACAAACCACTTGACTTCCATCCATGGAGTCGGGGACCTCAGGCTGTCAGGAGCTCAGTCCTGTGATCAGCAGCATTCCCATTTCTGTTCTCCATTATACAAAGTGTGCACCCTGTCTTGGGGTGTTGCATTGGATTGGGGTCTTACTAAAACCAGAGCTTTCTATTCTGAGAGACATATGTGGGAGTAAAATTTTGAAATCAATAGATCTGTGAGAATGAACAGGTAACACCCCCTGGAACCTGTCTGTGCTGCATTCTCTTTTGACCACTGAACATCCATGAACCTCCACATTCTAGATTTCATCTCTTTCCTTCTTTAAACCATTTTACTCTGCTGGGGCCGCCCTCACCCCAGGTGGCACACTGGATCCCATACAACTCCCGCGTCCTTCAGGCTCCAGTAACACCTATTTATTGTTGAGATAAACCTCCAGGGGCTGCCAAACTGCTTTTTGCCTCTCTCTGCAGAAGCCCCCTTTCAAAGCAAGTAAGCTAGCTTTTCTCCCTTCACCTTCTCTGTAGTGCTATAGCACCTCATAGTAGCCAGTACTTGGTAGAGCCCTGTGCCACCCCAAAGTAACTTTAACATTGACTAAGGTCCTACAATATGTTAGGCACCTTTCATGGTGCTGGGGGCACAATAATGGACAAGGCAGAACTGATTCTTGCCCCACTGAAGCTCACCTTCTACCAGGGTGTCAGAAATCAATAGAATCAACACAAAATTGGAGCTCAGTTGTCACGATAGCCATGAAGAATTGCAGAGCACCACAAGAGCATCATGGTGACAAGGTCCAGGGTGGCTGAGGGGCAGATGAGGATGTCGAGGAACTGTGAAGCTAAGGTTTTGGATGGGTTGATTTTGTGGATAGATGTCTGACTCATCCAAGGAGCAGAGAAAGTATGAGCCAGGTGGCAATTTTTTCAATGAATAATGAATTTGGAAGAGGGAAATGATGCTGAAGTCATATATTTTTTGGGGAACAATGTTAAAGGAAAGATAGAGAAGTCTAGAAAGGGGTGGTGGCAGGCAAGTGTTCCACTTAGAGCTTTGACCAGTGGGGGACAGCATTGAGATGCTTGAGGAGTTTAGACCTGACAATCTCTGGAAGGAGGGAGGGCACCCACCTAGTGGATCAAAGTCCTTGAACATGGAAACCAGAGGCATGTTGGCTTATCTTATTTCACCCTGAGTGGATATAAGGGTCCAGTAACAGCACACCCCAAATACTCCTCCCTCTGTCAAAGACTTGAATAGTGGCTGGCACTATGTCTGGAGGAGGTCATTTCAGTGGGAAATGCTCTTTTCCAGACCCAAACAGGCCTCTTTTCTGCTGAGAGCTGAGAGTTCTTTCTGGGTGTGGTTCAAATCCTGGATCTGCCATCTCTTGGCTGTGTAACCCCAGGCAAAGTACTTAACTTTCCTGTGCTTCAGTTTCCTTATTCCTAAAATGTAGATTAATGTCAGAACCTACCTAATATGGAGATTAATGATCTACTTTAAGCAAGTTAGCACATAAGGAGTGCTTAGAGAAGTGCTGGGTACCTAGCAAGTACTAATAAGTCTTACATAGATCACTTGGATCCCTGCAAATTTACAAATTTGTGGAATTTGTAAAAAAAAAAATTATAATTATTTACTTATCTGGCAAGAGTGAAAGGAATAGGACTTATTCAGGTGTGAAGAACAACTCCTACAGGGGGAAAGGGGAATCCCTGGTGGGGGTTGCCCTGAATTTTAAATTTTTATTCTTACAAATTCTTGGGCTACAAAATTACCAGCTTCATGCCTTTTTGTTGGTTTGTCTCTCAGTGCCTCTGATAGAGGAAACTTATCTCTTTCCAAAAGTTGCCAGACTGGGTTAAGCCCACCTACTAGATCCACCCAAGAAAAGTGTATATGGCTCAGCCTGGGGGTGATGGATGAGGCAGATGATGCTAGTAGGATTCTGGGAGAAGGTAGGAGTTGGGACAGCAGGGTATGAGAATCAGTTCTTATGGATCTGCCAGAGTCAATTGCTAACTTTCTGGCAAATTTTAAGCCATTAAACATAGCTATTATTAAAAATTACTTTACATAAACTTACAGCTAAAGACATTTACTAAATACATTATAAGTACCAAAATTATCTTAATTATTTAACTACATTTAAACACTTATCTATGTTTGCAAGGTTATTAGGTTATTAGTGGAAATATTATGTAATGGTGTGCTATTGAACATCTTTCCAACTCTGTATGAAGCGATTTTGTCAGTAGCTTGAAAAATGGCTGTGTAGGAGTATTTACATCCTAGGAATCAGCGAAATCTACAGATCAGGTTTTAGTTTGTTGTTTTATTGACTATCTAGACTTAAAGGGATGGAGAAAATGATATATTGAAGACTAAACTTGTAAGTGTATCACATCTGTTGCTGTTACATTGCTAGTAATAGAAACATTTGAAGAAATATTCTTCCAGCATTATAATGAACAAGTCACTTGTTACTAAGCACGAAATATCAGCCAGCATTTATGTTGGAACTATTCTTGTTTATCATTCGCAACATTAGGTTGGTTATCCGTGAAAGAGTTTGGCAAAAATCAATGGAAGTTTTGTTTGGCTTACCAATTAATTGATTTGATGGAATTTGATGAACTTTTTCATCAAGAATATTAAGTATTGTTATTTGCATCCTTTATATCCTAAAATTTATATGCAAACATGCCACCCCACCCACATAGGTTGTTAAACATTTACCAGTGCAACTCTAGTGGGGAAAGAGGGAAAGCTGGGGAAGAGAGCCAGGTCCTGATGGTGCCTTTATGGATTCTTGGCCACAGGAAACATGAGGCCTCTAGCACCCAATAAAACAAAACTGCAGACTTCCTTTTGGGTTGTTGAATTTCCTCAATCTCCTCCCACTCTCATATGGTCCCCATGGTGTCACTCCAGCTGCCTCAAACTTAGACTCTCCCTCCTTGCCCAGTGCCTTTCAGTTGCTGAATCTTGGTGAGGCTGCCTGGCAGTGCATTCCTTGGGGACCTAAGGCTACAACTTTGTTCAGCACCCAGACTCTGGCTTGTCTGCAAGAAACATTTAGAGAATTTATCCTTCTCGAGAACTTAACTTTCTCTTATGTAATATTGTGATTACTAATAACTAATATTTATTGTGTTTTTATTATTAATAGAAGCAGTTCTTTGGGCAGTTATTCTGCGCCAGGTGATCTCTTGGGAAATTTACATATATTATCTCTGATGCCCACTACCACCTGAGGTCATTTTATAGATGGAGAAATTAGAGCCCAGTAGTTTAGGGTCCCATGACTAGTTAAGGCAGAGCTTGGATTTGAATCCAAGATCTGTGTGACTTTGAAGACAGTTTCACAAAACTACTGTTTTACATCGTGTATGGATTCTACCCTTGCTTAATATGTAGAAGAGTTCGTTAGCTAACATTTTTGCATTGCAATCTAACAAAATTATCTTTCATGTACAATACTTTACCAAGAGAGAAGCTGTGCTACTTGAATATCTTAGAAAGTTCATTAAACATATAATTAGACTTATATATAATATAGACATATAATTAGACTTAACATATAATATAGACTTATAATTATTTTTGTGAAATAATCTGTGTGAGTCAGCTTTTTGTCTCTATGACCAAAATACCTGTCAATAACAATTGAGAGGAAGAAAAAGTTTATTTTGGCTCATGGTTTCAGAGGTCTTAGTCTGTGGTCAGCTGATTGATTCCATTGCTCTGGGTGTGGAGTAAGGTAGAACATCATGGCAGGGGGTGGTGGTGGAGGAAAGCGGCTCAGCTCATGGTAACCAGAAGGCAGAGAGAGGGCAAGGCACCAGGGAAAAATATAAGCCCCCAAGTCATACTCCTAGAGACCTGTTTCCTTCAACCACACTCTATCTGCATATAATTATCACTGAGTATGGTAGTCCTTTCAGATTATTAATCCATCAAATGGATTAATGCACTGATTAGATTGCAGCTCTCATAATCTAATCATGAGCTTTTCGGGGACATCTCATATCCAAACCAGAGCAGGATTATTTTTGCTTGGGTAGTGATTTGATGAAACAAAACCAACTTCACTCATCTTTTCTGTGAGACTGATCATCAGGAGCAAACCAACAGTTATAGGGACTGACAGCTTTGGGGTCTCTCTGAATTTCCCTATCAGGTCTGCTCTATCCTGGCATCACCTAGACACCCCTGGGGAAAAGATACAAATATTCTGTCTCATCGCCAAGTTACTCTGTGCTTCACTTTGCTTATGCATATCAAGGCAATGTGAGACCAGAATTGGATAGAAGAATGACAAAACCCTTAATCTAATGTGACTTACAATTATTTAGGGAAATGGGCAGGGGTGAAGATAATGGAAGGCCACTGTCCTACCAAATCCTTCCTTCCTACATTAATTCTCCCATGCTCTAAGAAGTTTGGAAATTCAAATATATATGATTCATTTCCTGTTCTTCAGAAACCCACAGCTGTGAAGACAATTAATGTTTAATTAAAGTACAATTATTGTATCTTCAGGATCTAGCCCCAAGCCATCTGGACCGGCAGAATGAAACTGAAAGAGTTTGGGGACGTGACCTGAGCAGGGCCTTGTAATGGGGTAGACACTGGAGGTCTGTTCATGGGCTGATGTATAAATTCAGGCAGCAGGTGAGGTGGGTGATGAGTTCCAACGTGGTTCAGGCAGAAGTTGACATCTAAGTTGGATTCCCCGGGGTAGAAAGCAGTCAACCCAGAGCAGGGAGTCTGGGATAGGTGGTCTTGCCACTCCTGGTGCTTACTGAATGGAGGCAGGCTTGCCAAGGGGTGGGTTAGTGGGACTGACACCAGGCTTTGAAGTGGGGAGATACTGGAGCAAGGCAGAAGCCCAGGGGTGAGCATTTGAGCTTAGCATATCAGCTTCAAGTAACACTATAAGAAATCATCTCAATTACTTACTGCTACATAGTAAATCATTACAAGACTGAGCATTTTAAGATAAAAAGAGTTTGTAATTTCTTAGGACTTTGTGAGGAGCCATGCAGTTCTGTGATCTTGCCCAGGCTCACTAATGCTGTAAACCCACAGATGGTGGCTAGAACATTGGAAGGGCCAAAGTGGTCTGTGGGTTCTGGTTGTTGGCTGGGTGTCTTGGTTCCCCATGTAGCCTCTTACTTAGGAGTAAGCTACACTAACTGGAGGGCATGAGAATGAAAATGGAATCTTCATGGAGATGGCTTTGTAAAGCCCAGGCTCTGGAACTCATATAGAACATTTCCTTCATATTTTATTGATCAAAGGTAGTTACCAAGCTAGTCTAGGATCATCTAGATTCAAGGGGCTGAAGACACAGACTTCACCTTTTGAAGGGAGGAGAGACATCACCATGTGGCAAAAGGGACCTGGATCTTTATTATACTTACCATATAGCCCCAAGGAGCTACATAAGACCTCGTAGTCAGAAAATGAAACCTCTGGGTTGGCAACAGAATCTCTTATTTATCTTTATGGACCGGAGCCTGAGAGTGGACTCAGGCTGCCTGACTGATGGTGATCTGAGAGGCAAAGGACCAGAATGGGGGGATGGATACTTTCCACAAGCCCTGGGCTGCTTCATGCTTGCCTTTCCCTATGGTAGCAGACTGGATCTCATTGCATTGCAGCCTCTAGGGGTCCTTTGCACACACCCAACTTAGATCCCAGGAACAGTTCAGACTCTGTAGACTTTGTGTTCTCTTCATGGTAGGCAGATGGGACTGAAAAGAAGAAGAGAGGCCCTCCAACCCCTCCTTGCTGTCTCCTCTTCCCAACAGAAAGTCTTCTACTCTTTGGGTGTGTTCTGAGCTCTTCAGCTTGTGGCAGGGAGTTCCAGTCCTTTGGGTGAAAGTCTGGTGGCATAAGAGGAAGGGAGAATAGGGTTGAGGTTGTGGGGCCAAAGACAAGCCTGGAATTTCTCAAAGTACCCTGGTTGGCTCCTCATTACCTGGAGGGGAAATCAGGCGAAGTTTTCTTCAACCAGGGCTGTGGTTCTGGCAGTTGGGTGGTGCTTGGGGGTATGGAGACTGAAGGATGAGGGGAGTCTTAACCAGCTGTGGCTAATATGGATTATAACCTTCTGCTGTCACTAAGGTCAGCCCCAAGGCCCCACGGCAAATCTTACTTCCCGCCCCCAGCCCTAGTCATAAGAAACCCACACCACTTGTTCAGTCTTCCTTGCAGAGGACATTTCATCTCTTTGAAACCAAACATTCAGGTCTTTCCCCAGCAAACTCGGCCCAGTTCTAACTACAAGCTCTAACTACAGAGAAGCTTTCAGTAAGCTTCATCCCCTGCTTCCCCTAAGGTCTGCCTGATCCCACCCCATAGTCCCCTGTGCCCAAAGGAGGAGCAGAGGAAGGTGCCAGAGCCAATCCTGGGTGGTGCTGCTCCAGGGGTTCCAATAGCACTTTTAAGCCTGGGCCAAATGCACTTCCTGTTTCAAAGAAAGGAGGCTTATTGTGGAGGGGGCTCAAGCAGCTTGGCACAGCCAGCGGAAGAGGTAAGCATAAATAAATCACGCAGGGCGACTTGACTTTCTCTTATAATGCAAACTGGGTTTCAAAATCCCAGGGAATGTGCTTCTGGGCACAACTAGTTTTCCGAATGCCAAGGCACTGGGGGTGGGAGAAGGCTGTGGGCTTGGTGTGGGTGGGCTCTGGTGTAGAGTGGCGCTGGGAGAATGGATATACAAGAAGCAGAAAGTGTTTCTAAACCTCTGATAGTCACAGTCTTCTGCTCCTGGACTTCACATCTCCCAACCAAATCTCCCACTTGAGGCTCATGGAGCTATCCTGATTTTTTGGCAGGGGAGCAGGGGGCAGAATCATTAGGAATTGAATTCCTAAACTTTTCAAAGTCTAGACTCAGTTTGCTGTGCTCCGGTTTCTAGCTGGAGTAGGACAGCCCAGGATGGGGCTCAGGGGTTAATTTCTATTTGAGAAGACCCGTCTTCCCAGCCCTAGTTGAAGACATATCTGGGTTCCTACTAGGGTATCACTCATGCAATTTCCCAGTGCTAGCAATGCTGATTTAGGCCATTCCTTTCAGCCCAGGTGATCACAGTGTCAACAGCCTGGATGGGATAAAGGGTGAATCGGCGAAGGGAGAGGGTGGAAATCCCAGTGAATGGCCAGTGATGGACTCATGAATCAGACCAATGGATAAGGTCTAATCAAGGTCAGAAGGAGTTGGCATCTAGATAAGTCCTTGTAGTCTCTCTCACAGGAAGGAATGCCAGGTAGTGGAGGTGGGGCAGAGCAACCAAAGGAACTCAGGTCTGTTAACCTCAACTCTCTGTGACTTGGAATTTAAGGAGTCCCTGGGAGAGAACGAGCATGAGACAGGAGTTGAGGGAAGAGGAAATGATTAAGCAAAACCATGCAGAGATGCAAGATGGTGCCAGGGCCCAGCAGGGATGGAGTCTTGGAATCTTTTTAGTATTTTTTTTTTTACTTGTAGTTGAACACAATACCCTTATTTTATTTATTTATTTTTATGTGGTGCTGAGGATCAAATCCAGTTCCTCACATGTGCTAGGCAAATGCTCTACTGCTGAGCCACAACCCTAGCCCCAAGTCTTGGAATCTTATTGGCATCAATGATGATGTGGTTTTCCCTAGCAGTGCTTGGGAATCCTGGCCACAAGGGCCAGGCTGGGAGAAGGACAACATGAGCAGATGACTAGGCACCTTATTTTTATAAAATTGCTGATCTTGAGAGAAGGATTCAGAGCTCTCAGGGTCTAAGAAGATTTTTTTTTAATGGCATATCCAGGTCAATTTTTAATGCTGCCTGGGAATACTGTACAATTACAAAGTTTATACTTTAATAAATCAAAATGATATTTTGCCATAGCGGGTAAGCAGTGGCCTCACAGGACTGCTCGTGGCTAAGGTAATCAGCAATGTGATAAAAGGCACTTGAGGACTTGCATGGGCCCAGTCTCTGCAGGCTTCATGATGTCTGTGATGTAGTCACCAGGCTGCTCCGTGTCTCTCCAGGCCCATGTCCGGCCCTTTGGCCATTTGCCTTCTACACATCAGCCATGCATTGCCACAGGGTCCACAGTATTGGTCTTTCTCTTCTATGCCAAGTGCTCTGCCCTTGTCCTAGAAGATCCTCTCCCCCTTTCTAAGTGGAAGAACCTCTCGTCCTCAGTCAATTTGACTGTTTATTGTCTGCAACCCAGAAACTGTTTTTGCTGGGCCAAGTTCTGTATTTCTTCCTCTGCACTCCCCAGGCCCTCCAGTACATTTCAGTTATGGCATTCATCATTTTTGTAATAAAATTTTGTGCACATGCAGTTTTCTCACTAGGCAACAGCATGATCTCCCTGTCTTATTTAACTTTACACCTCCAGAGCTGAGCGTAGTGTGTCTTGTACATATTTAAATTCTTAATAAAGTATCTTAGTTTACTTGATTTTAGAAGATCAAATGATTTAAAACTGTTTTCTTTTAAGGATACATATGAATGTATGTCTTAAATGAAATAAGATATGTGTATACTTTTTTTTTGGAAAAAGTTACAAGTTTTTCAAGAACTTAGGGTGTGGTATCTTCATCAGCTCAGGCTGCCATAACAACATTGACTGCATGGCTTAAACAACAGAAATCTATTTTCCCCACAGTTGTAGAGGCTGGAATCTCCAAAATCAAAGTTCTGGAAGGGTTCAGTTTCTGGTGAGGGCTCTCTACCTGGCTTGCAGACCCTGCCCAATGGTCCTTCTTGAATCTCAAATATTTCCTAAAACGCTATTCCAAATACAGCACATTGGGGTTTGAGGTTTGACATATATATATATATATATATATATATATATATATATATATATATATATATTTTTTTTTTTTTTTTTTT